>NW_018403482.1:152738-197170 GCF_002113885.1 Mizuhopecten yessoensis | reverse complement strand
ATATATATATATATATATATATATATATATATATATATTGAATATCTTCTATCATTCTCAGCATTTGCTTCAAACCTTCACTGGTGTGTATGGACCTGTAGTACTACCCACATTCAAACTGATATCTGGAGTGGGAGTGATGATGAGTGACTAGTACCACAGTAAGTAAATAGTAAATCAAAACTGTTATATTGTTTAATGTATTCTAAACATATGTGATAATGATTAAAAACTATATAATTATGGTATTCACTGATATCAATGTCAAATTCAATACATTGTAATTGTACTATGCTTATACATATAATACCTGTTTAAGCCAAATATTAACATACATTAGGTACATGTACACACATACTTAATTACCTGGTATAGTGAAATTCTATTAAAACAAATAGCCTATTTATCAGTATTGTTTGCTTCTTATATGAATGTTCTAAACTTACCTACAGATTTATACCTTATGTTCCAGACCAAAGCCGTTCTGAACTTACCTACGGATTTATACCTTATGTTCCAGACCAAAGCCGTTCTAAACTTACCTACAGATTTATACCTTATGTTCCAGACCAAAACCGTTCTAAACTTACCTACGGATTTATACCTTATGTTCCAGACCAAAGCCAATATTCCATGCTTATTATCTGTTATTGTTTGAAGTGTATATACTTCCAGAGAGAGGGCTTAACCCTTTCACCCCTATGTAACTTTAGTAGACTCTACCATACGTTGATCTGGATGAGTCCATTTTGGTCTACAGTGGTGAAAGAGTTAAGTTTATATAGGCTTAGTCTGTTGCCCAATTTCAGTTAAGTCTTATTGATTAAATGAAATATTTTAGAATGAAATGGAAGTGAAATGAAAATCTTCACTTAGACTTTTTATTTTTGGGCAGCTGTTATATAATTACATATATATTTGTAAAGTTTGCTGCCAAGTCGTAGTCTGCTAGTGCTAATTAACAGATATGCAATGAATTTAACATTGGAACTGCCTATTGAACTTCTTCCCCTTATTGAAAATCCTCAATTTATTTTTGTTTCATTTCTGACCCCTTTAACCCCTCTGGCATAGACTAAATTGTAATGGCCTCCAGCAGCCCAGAAATACATATATGCATTGTAGGCCTTCTATTAGGTAGCTGTTGACCCCAGTAGGTTACTAACCTGTGATTAGCATCATCATCCTCTAGATACAATTGTTCTGTAGAAGAAATCTTTATATGGTTTAACTACATGTACAACATTTGAACCCTATGACCTTAAAGTGAGTCGGTGTCAATAATTAAAAAGAAACCACCAAAACAAGCCACAGACCTTTAATTAAGGCCTTCAATTCTAATTGATCTGAGGCAATCATTAGAAGGGGAAGTTGATGATGGACAGATGACATTTTCCTTTAGTTGTGAAAATTAAGTTGATGGCTACTGAAGCATCTACATCTACTCTTCTCTCTTCTTTTTTCTTTCTTTCTATTTCCCGACATTATTCTTGTTAGGTAACTACTTAGTATCAGGAAACTTAGGAAAGAACTTTCTGTTCTGCTAGAAGCACACCTAAGCTTACATCAAAGAGTCAAGTGAAATAATAAATTTTATTTTAGTTTTATTCCAGGAAGTGGTATCTAAAGTATAAACATAGGAGCACATCTGATATGGAGACCGAGGTGTCTACACATGAGAAGTGGCAATGCCTTCTGTCTGCTGTCGTGGGAGGTAGGGTACTCCTATAACAAAACAGGCCGCTGGTCATTCCTTTTTAATATCGGATATGATTTTACCGACTCAAAAGTATCTCGCCGTATAAACCTCTAACACTGTTGGAGTATAGGTAGGGCTGCTTGAGCTTAAAGTGATGATTAAATAAATTTAAACCAATTTGTTATTACAAATTTATTAGGGATTTCTTTATTAATGAAATTTGTGTCGCTCCATTTGTTTGTCAGATGTAAACTATCATTCCTATACTATTTCCCATTTTGTTTTTGTTCTAAAAAAAATGGAGAACTCTGTTATTATTCAACCAATTCATAGATTTTCTTTTCTGTTAAATTCCAACAGCCAAAACATGTTACATAAACAATCCAAGTAATAGATGACATTACCAAAATGATAGATATGTCACTTAAGACAGAAATTATCAAAACAAGCATTACATAAAATGAATGTATTGAAATACAAATGTACCAAAATAAATTACACAATCGATCAAGTTTCTTATCACCATGTTCATACAAGATAGATATATTTTATTGACGCATTTAATGTAAGTACATTCATGTAATCTTTTTAAGACGTCGCAATTTCTAGACGTCCACATTATGTGTACTTTGTTTATAACGTCATTATTTTTGACGTCTTAAGTATCTGTACTCCATTTATGACGTCACAAATAAATTCAAATCGCCTGAAGAGCCCCAATATGGGCTAAAACGCTAGCGAATTATAGTGTTCGTGTTCTGTTATATATAAGATAGATAATATATACATGTGTATACCTTTAATTCTTGTTTTCTTTTTATTTATTCCAGGGAGTTTACAGAAGGTGACAGATATAATAAAAACATTCTTCCCTAAATCAAACATGTCACAAACTTATTCTTGCTCACCAGGAATATTTAAAGAAAACCCTCCTCTCCACCAGGCTGTACTGACAGTAAGTTATCAAGGTTTTCAAACCTTGAAAAAACACTTGATCACTGCTGAGATCTACTATTTCCAATCTTTTAAGGACATAATTTGTAGTTTAAGTGCAAAGCTTACTACAGAAGTACATGTTTTTGTAGGTCAGTTTGCTATATAAAGGAATGAGTCTGTGCATTGATGGAAGTGCTATTTTATATCAGATTTACAATGGAGTGCTAAAATGTATAGCACATTCATGTATTTAGGTACTTACAATGATAAATAACACCGCTCATTCAGTAACTTACTAGAATTACATGGTAATCTGGTTGAATGTCTGATTGATTCTTTTTAAATAACAATAATTATACCAGTAATATTCCTACAGCATTGTATTTGGTGTGGTGTTTACAGGCGTCTGATGAAATAGTACTGTTGCTGATAGAGAATGGGTTTGACATCCATGCCAGGAACCGCTATCAGGAAACAACTTTACACATGGCCAGCAGAAAGGGCAGAGATGGTAAACAATTAAAACACCTAACATCAAAAACACAAGTTTGATGATTATAAGGAATGAATAGAAAAATGAAATACTAAAGGTATTTCGAAAAATTTTCTTCAGGTTGGTAAGTATGGATTATGAAAAGTTCCGGTGACTACAACGATATGTACATTGTCACCTTAATCAGACAAATGACCAGTGAAGCGTACGCACACAAAGCTGTAAAATGTGTACGAGTTGTCCACAAAAATTGATGTCAATTTGGCTACGCTGTTAGCAAAGATGTACAATAGTTGTATATATGGGTACCGAAATGACTCGATTATATTGGTACATTTACAGCAACTATTGTACATACGCTTACAGTGTAGCCGAATCGACATCGATTTTGTGGACAACTCGTACACGTACTCGTAGAACTTTACATAATGAAATACTAAAGGTATTATTGGCAACAGAAATGATACGTTTCAACTGGAAACAATCTTCTATAAGTTATTCTAAGAAAATTTAAACATGTCTTTGGTTTTCAGTGATAGTACACAAGCTACTGGAGTCTGGAGCTGACATAGACAGCAGAGACTGTGAAGAAAACACACCACTATTTAATGCTGCAACTTACTCTCATCCTCACATAGCACATGTCCTCATCCAAGGTAAATACAGTACTCACACCACACAGGTCCTCATCCAAGGTTAATACACTACTCACATAACACATGTCCTCATTCAAGGTTCATCACACCGCACATGTCCTCATCCAAGGTTAATACACTACTCACATAACACATGTCCTCATTCAAGGTTAATACACTACTCACAGCGCACATGTCCTCATCAAAGGTTAATACACTACTCACATAACACATGTCCTCATTCAAGGTTAATACACTACTCACACCGCACATGTCCTCATCCAAGGTTAATACACTACTCACATCGCACATGTCCTCATTCAAGGTAAATACACTACTCACACCGCACATGTCCTCATTCAAGGTTAATACACTACTCACACCGCACAGGTCCTCATCCAAGGTTAATACACTACTCTTACCGCACATGTCCTCATTCAAGGTTAATACACTACTCACATCACACGTGTCCTCATTCAAGGTGAATACACTACTCACACCGCACAGGTCCTCATTCAAGGTTAATACACTTCAAGGTAAATACACTACTCACACCGCACATGCCCTCCTTCAAGGTTAATACACTCCTCACATCACACATGTCCTCATCCAAGGGTAATACACTACTCACGCCGCACATGTCCTCATTCAAAGTTAATACACTACTCACACCGCAAAGGTCCTCATCCAAGGTTAATACGCTACTCACACCGCACATGTCCTCCTTCAAGGTTAATGCACTACTCACATCACACATGTCCTTACACTACTCACATAACACATGTCCTCATTCAAGGTTCATCACACCGCACATGTCCTCATCCAAGTTTAATACACTACTCACACCGCACATGTACTCCTTCAAGGTTAATACACTACTCACCCCGCACATGTCCTCCTACAAGGTTAATACACTACTCACATCGCTCATGTCCTCATCCAAGGTTAATAAACTACTCACACCGCACAGGTCCTCATTCAAGGTTAATACACTCCTCACATCACACATGTCCTCATCCAATCTAAATATGCTACTCACATAACACATGTCCTAATCCAAGGTAAATATAGTACTCACATAGCACAGGTCCTCATCCAAGGTACACTACTCACACCGCACATGTACTCCTTCAAGGTTAATACACTACTCACCCAGCACAGGTCCTCATTCAAGGTTAATACACTTCAAGGTAAATACACTACTCACACCGCACATGTACTCCTTCAAGGTTAATACACTACTCACCCCGCACATGTCCTCCTACAAGGTTAATACACTACTCACATAACACATGTCCTCATTCAAGGTTAATAAACTACTCACACCGCACAGGTCCTCATTCAAGGTTAATACACTACTCACCCAGCACAGGTCCTCATTCAAGGTTAATACACTCCTCACATCACACATGTCCTCATCCAAGCTTAATACACTACTCACATAACACATGTCCTCATTCAAGGTTCATCACACCGCACATGTCCTCATCCAAGGTTCACATAACACATGTCCTCATTCAAGGTTCATCACACCGCACATGTCCTCATCCAAGGTTCACATAACACATGTCCTCATTCAAGGTTCATCACACCGCACATGTCCTCATCCAAGTTTAATACACTACTCACACCGCACAGGGCCTCCTTCAAGGTTAATACACTACTCACCCCGCACATGTCCTCCTACAAGGTTAATACACTACTCACATAACACATGTCCTCATTCAAGGTTCATCACACCGCACATGTCCTCATCCAAGTTTAATACACTACTCACACCGCACAGGTCCTCATCCACGGTTAATACACTACTCACACAGCACATGTCCTCATCCAAGGTTAATACAGTACTCACTTAACACATGTCCTCATTTAAGGTTAATACACTACTCACACCGCAAAGGTCCTCATCCAAGGTTAATACAATATTCACATCACACATGACCTCATCCAAGGTTAATACAGTACTCACTTAACACATGTCCTCATTCAAGGTTAATACACTACTCACACCGCACATGTCCTCCTTCAAGGTTAATACACTACTCACATCGCACATGTCCTCATCCAATCTAAATATGTTACTCACATAACACAGGTCCTAATCCAAGGTAAATATGGTACTCACATCCTCACACTGCACAGGTCCTAATCCAAGGTTAATACAATATTCACATCACACATGTCCTCATCCAAGGTTAATACAGTACTCACACCGCACATGTCCTCATTCAAGGTTAATACACTACTCACATAACACATGTCCTCATCCAAGGTTAAAACACTACTCACACCGCACATGTCCTTATTCAAGGTTAATACACTACTCCCATCGCACATGTCCTCATCCAAGGTTAAAACACTACTCACACCGCACATGTCCTTATTCAAGGTTAATACACTACTCCCACTGCACATGTCCTCATTCAAGGATAATACACTACTCACATCACACACGTCCTCATTCAAGGTTAATACTCTACTCACACTGCACATGTCCTCATTCAAGGTAAATACACTACTCACACCGCACCTGTCCTCATTCAAGGTTAATACGCTACTCACATCGCACATGTCCTCATTCAAGGTTAATACACTACTCACATCGCACATGTCCGCATCCATGGTTAATACACTACTCACATCGCACATGTCCTCATTCAAGGTTAATACACTACTCACACAGCACAGGTCCTCATCCAATCTAAATATGGTACTCACATAACACAGGTCCTAATCCAAGGTAAATACAGTACTCATATTCCAAGGTTAATACACTCCTCACACTGCACAGGTCCTAATCCAAGGTAAATATGGTACTCACATAACACAGGTTCTAATCCAAGGTAAATACAGTACTCATATCCTCACATAACACAGGTCCTCATCTAAGGTAAATATGGTACTCATATCCTCACATAACACAGGTCCTCATCTAAGGTAAATATGGTACTCACATCCTCACATAACACAGGTCCTCATCCAAGGTAAATATGGTACTCACATCCTCACATAACACAGATCCTCATCCAAGGTAAATATGGTACTCACACAGCACAGATCCTCATCCAAGGTAAATACGGTACTCACATAACACAGGTCCTAATCCAAGGTAAATATGGTACTCACATCCTCACACAGCACAGGTCCTCATCTAATGTAAATATGGTACTAACATCCTCACACAGCACAGATCCTCATCCAAGGTAAATATGGTACTCACACAGTACAGATCCTCATCCAAGGTAAATATGGTACTCAAATAACACAGGTCCTCACCCAAGGTAAATACGGTACTCACATAACACAGGTCCTAATCCAAGGTAAATATAGTACTCACATAGCACAGGTCCTCATCCAAGGTAAATACGGTACTCACATAACACAGGTCCTCATCCAAGGTAAATACGGTACTCACATAACACAGGTCCTCATCTAAGGAAAATATGGTACTCACATCCTCACACAGCACAGGTTCTCATCTAATGTAAATATGGTACTCACATCCTCACACAGCACAGGTCCTCATCCAAGGTAAATATGGTACTCGCATCCTCACATAACACAGGTCCTAATCCAAGGTAAATATGGTCCTCACATAGCACAGGTCCTCATCCAAGGTAAATATGGTCCTCGCATCCTCACATAACACAGGTCCTAATCCAAGGTAAATATGGTACTCACACAGCACAGGTCCTCATCCAAGGTAAATATGGTACTCACATCCTCACACAGCACAGGTCCTCATCTAATGTAAATATGGTACTCACATCCTCACACAGCACAGGTCTTCATCCAAGGTAAATATGGTACTCACATCCTCACACAGCACAGGTCCTCATCCAATGTTAATATGGTACTCACATCCTCACATAGCACAGGTCCTCATCTAATGTTAATATCGTACTCACATCCTCACACAGCACAGGTCCTCATCTAATGTTAATATGGTACTCGCATCCTCACATAACACAGGTCCTAATCCAAGGTAAATATGGTACTCACACAGCACAGGTCCTCATCCAAGGTAAATATGGTACTCACATCCTCACATAGCACAGGTCCTCATCTAATGTTAATATGGTACTCACATCCTCACACAGCACAGGTCCTCATCCAAGGTAAATATGGTACTCACATAGCACAGGTCCTCATCCAAGGTAAATATGGTACTCACATCCTCACACAGCACAAGTCCTCAAACAAGGTAAATACGGTACTCACATCCTCACACAGCACAGGATCTCATCCAAGGTAAATATGGTACTCTCATCCTCACACAGCACAGGTCCTCAAACAAGGTAAATACGGTACTCACATCCTCACACTGCACAGGATCTCATCCAAGGTAAATATGTTACTCTCATCCTCACACAGCACATGTCCTCATCTAAGGTAAATAAGGTACTCACATCCTCACACATCACAGGATCTTATCCAAGGCAAATACGGTACTCTCATAGCACATGTCCTCATCCAAGGTAAATTTGGTACTCTCATCCTCACATAGCACAGGTCCTCATTCAAGGTAAATATGGTACTCACATCCTTATCTCTATTATAAAGCACAGGTCTTCAATTAAGGTAAATAGGGTTCTTACATCACCAAAAACACAGTAACACATAGTTCCTTGTGTGGTTTGTGGTACTCTCTTCCCCTGGTATATGTGTTCCTCCATGTAAAACATCCAATCAACTACTTCATCAAATTAGATAACATGTAAACAAATATTAACAAATACAAGTAAAGGTAGGTTGGTCAGTATTTCAATGGCAATATGATCCAAAATACAAACTTCTCTTCCGAGGACAGGTAAATAGGTGTGTTATATTCTGCTACCACTAGCCCTCCACCACTGGGTTGGAGTTTGAGGCCTATGTGGGGCAGTTGCCAGGTACTGGCCGTAGGTTGGTGGTTTTTAGCTCACCTGGCCCAAAGGGCCAAGTGAGCTTATGCTGTGGTGCGGCATCCGTCGTCTGTCCGGCATCCGGCATCAACTTTTTACTTTAAACAACTTCTTCCCAATAACCAAGATGCCTAGGGTGATGATACTTGGCCAGTAACATGTTGGGATGAAGGGCTACCAAGTTTGTTCAAATAAATGACCTTGATTTATATTCAAGGTCACAGGGGTCAAATATGTTTAAAACCTTTAAACAACTTCTTCTGAATAACCAAGAGGCCTAGGATGCTTATATTTGGCCAGAAACATGCTGGGATGAAGGGCTACAAAATTTGTTCAAATGAATGACCTTGACTTTTATATAAGGTCACAGGGGTAAAATATGTATAAAACACTTAAACAACTTCTTCTGAATAACCGACAGGCCGAGCGTGATGATATTTGGCCAGTAACATGCTGTGATATAAGGCTACAAAGTTTGTTCAATTGAAAAACCTTGACTTATATTCAAGGTCACAGGGGTCAAATATGTTAAAAATCTTTAAACAACTTCTTCTGAATAACCGAGAGGCCTAGGGTAATGATATTTGGCCAGAAGCATACTGGAATGAAAGGCTATAAAGAATGTTCAAGTTAATGTCCTTGTTTGACTTTCAAGGTCACATGTGTCACATGTTTAAATCTTTTAATAGATTTTTTTCAATCAATTACTGGTATTTTGCCTGTAGCTTTATTTTAGATAACAAGTGTAAGATTAATACCAGGTGAGCGATTCAGGCCCATTGGGCCTCTTGTTTCTCTGTGAAGTCTGACTTTACTCCACACCAAAACCTGGCACGTCCTTAAATGACCATAGCCTTAAAACGTAAAACACAAACAAACCAAACCAAAATAGATCGACATGAGATATCAGTCCAGATCTGTGGGTATTTGTCCTTCAGTGTTATTGATATTCAACATAATTACTTCATGATGTGGAGGATATTCATCCATCAAACTCAGGTGTTTGCAGACTTTGTTTTGAACAATACTTATTTCCGAAATTTATACATAAGTCTAATAGTTAATATAAGTTATCACTAACCTTGACCTTGACCCTTCCTTGATAGCTGGCAGTGATATCAATACCCTGAACGAGGAGTTGATGACACCCCTGGACCAGGCCATTCTGTATGACCAGCGTGAAACCATCTCCATCTTACTAAAGGCGGGCTGTGAGGTGAAGAAAGATAAGGGCTATATCTACTATGAAGATCACTATGTCAACTCCATAGTACACTCTCTCTGGCAAAATGGCGACAGCAGCAACATCAAACTTCTACAGAACTGTGGCTACGAGATGAAATACTCCGACATCAAAAGACTGGTTCAGTGGAAATATCATGTAGTTCAGGGGGCCGATATTCCAGATACGGACAAGGCTGTGATTGAGGACATTTTGACCCAACCGCTCCCTTTAATGAACTGTTGTAGAATCTCAGTAAGAGATGTGCTATCTAAGGTTCACAGAAAATGTACTCTAGAAAAGTTATCCTCTCAGCTACCCTTACCCAAGTCCCTGAAGGACTTCATAGCCTTTAAAGTGTAAGAACGTTCCTTTTCATTAACCCTTTCACCCCTATATAACTTCAGTAGACTCTACCATGCATTGATCTCAATGAATCTATTATGGTCTATAGTGGGGAAAGGGTTAAGGCCATGCCATGCTCTTTCCAACCCTTTTAAGGGACCGTACTTAATACCGAAAGATATTTATTTTACAAATTGATGTTTTTTTGTACACTGACATTTACACAATATTTTCCTGATGCTGTGTTGTTGACTGATGGTCGACTATAGAATAACCTGTACAAGATTACAGATGTCTTTAGTTTTATTTGTAGAGATGATTGTAGGCGTTTTTGGAGTTTAATTTTGCAGTATAATGAATGAATTTTTGTTAATTGATGTTCTAGAGCTAACTGTCTCAAACTGTAAATTTACATAATTGATGTGAATCAATTAACATATCAGACAAACACCATCACCACTCTTGTGTTTGCTAATTATAGCGCCCTGTCTAGTTAACATCAGCAACTCTAAAGTGCTTTACAGTACATAGATATACAATTGATACAATTAGCATAAACATTTATCAAAACAATTTTTGAGGAATTCGCAGGAGCTGCCTTATCAGGTGTTAACTACTAGTCCTATGCCACCTGGCTGATATCTCCCTATGTGTGTGCGTGTGTGCTGGAGATGTAATATATACATGTCCTGCTGTCATATACAATCTGGTACATTTAACGACCATTATCTGTGGAATAATGACAGAAGGGGATCAAGTTAGTATTAAACAAACTGTACATTAATGGTTACGACATCTTCAATTCTGGAAAAGGAAAACAGTAAGCCAGTAGAAGCCTCCGGCTTCTTGTAAAACATCAAAATCTGGTCGAGATACAATGATTTACTTTTTTACAAAAATTTAATTAAATGGTTTTAAGACTGTGGAAACTCTGATGATACTCACCATTAACCGATAATCTGATACACAACTTTTTACTATCACCTAGTCTTATATTTTTGTAACCTGCTTTAGTCACTTATTGTTTTTAATCTTTGTAACCCATTTTAGTTCTAGTCTGATATTTTAAGAAGATTTGATTGTTATTGTTTAAGTGTAATAATTTAGTCATTCCATTGTGATGATCCAATCCGAATTGTTAGCCTACTAGTCTTGTTGTTTGTTTTTGTTGATGATCTAACCATACTTGGAGATAGAGATTGTAATTCTTAAAATATAGTAATGATTAGTTTGAAATAATCATTTATGCATTGGGAAAATAAATTATCACATAATTATGAACATGGAAATAAAATAATTAAATAACATGTAATCTAACAACTGTAATATGGACAACCTTCATTGTCATCTAATTAGGAGGCAGGGTAGTCCAGTGGTAAGACGCTGGGCTCGTGACCGATTGGGGTTGTGGGTTCAAGTCACGGCACAGCACTGTGTTGTATCTTTGAGCAAGATACTTTACTCCGCTTGTTCCAGTCAACTCAGCTGTATATGAGTACCTGGTTGGGCAGTGCTAAATTTGTTAAATGCTAGCTGTGAGCGTTGAAATGTCAGCACCGGTTTTATGCTCCACAGGGAGTTGAAAAAGATATTGGCTGGTTGCAAAGGCCCTATAACCACAGATAATAATTTGTGAATAGCTCTGAGACGACCTACGGACTAGGTTGTGATAAAGCGGTATATAAGAACCTTGAATTATTATTATTTATTATTTATTACAAAGGCCTACAGTACATGACCAAACTTCAGAAGTCTATAGAGCAAACATGACAAACTAGGATTATCTCAACCTACAAGATTGTGTCCAGATACAAAGTTAAAGTTTTGTGATGTACAGTAGTATATATATATATGAATAATTTCAATAAGATTATTTAATACATGGTTATAATAAATCAATTATTTCAATACATTATTAATTATCTGTTTGTATGATATTGATTGATTCAAAGGAAACAAATTTTATTCCCCTGTGATTATATAATGTTATTATGTATACACCCGGTGACTTGTTATTCTTTCCAATCATTGCCACCGTTATAATATGCAATCTAACCATTTTGAGTTATTTTAATGTACCAGTAATAAGTTTAGCAATTTTACAAACTATATACAAGTTTTTGTATGACAATTGTTATTTTTTTATGTCATTGTGTTTATTTCATAAACTATACATGGAAGTAATCCGTATATAACCCATGTGCATTTTAGGCCTGTTAATGTTTTATAGATCTCTATACATGGCGACACAAACATTATACAACTGATCTATTATATATCTTATTTGTACAAGGTGATAATACACACGATACTGTAATCCCATATACATGACATATTGTCTCCACCTTTGAAAATATAAAATATTAACTTTATTTATTTTGCAACAATTATGAAACAAATTTTCACAACTTATATTATTCACTCTATTTGGCCCGGATGTAAGTGCGTGTGGGGTCTTAATGTGGGCAGAAACCGGAGTACCCGGAGAAAACCCACATGGTCGGGTAGGTGACCCCATTCCTTTTCACGTGTGATTGGGGAATCGAACCCCGGCCGCCTTGGTGAAAGGCAAGTGCGCTATCCACTGCACCACCCAACCACCCTTTATATTGTCAACATCCAGATATGATTTCAAATTATCACTTTTATATATGTACTATTATTCATATATCTAAAGAAAGGCAAAATCTATATTCAAATATAAATAATGGCTGATCAGATATGTATTTCAATTTTATTTTTTGTAACCATATATTAAACCACTTTTCACACAATAACTTAAAGTTACAATTGTGACAATTACGTCGGTGTTTTTGTCTTTGTCCAGACAGGATTCATTTATAATACAAAAATATCCAAGTTTTATGTTTTATACAAGTCGTTAGCAGTGAATGTACATATTTATACCACAGTACAAACATGTCGCCACCTAGAACTAATGCAGAGAAAAAAAATGTTCTTTGTAATTTTTCAAAGACCATGATATATGTACATGTATGTTAAGTTAGGTTTTTTCTGAGAAATATTCAACAAAGACATTAATCTGGGTATATACACGTGGTAGACGTTTGCAGACGATTTTTCCAGACTTTTTGTTGGAAAAGTAGTGTTATATTGATACGTAAGTGTTTTAGTAAAAATAAAATTTTATTGAAGGTGTGCAACTGTGTTTTAATTATTGATGGATAAGTACAGCATACCTGTCAAAATATAGCGTAATCTGTCAAAGTATAGTGTAATCTGTCAAAGTATAGTGTAATCTGTCAAAGTATAGCGTAATCTGTCAAAAGACAGTGTAATATGTCAAAGTTAGTGTAATCTGTCAAAGTATAGTGTAACCTGTCAAAGTATGGTGTAATCTGTCAAAGTATAATGTAATCTTTCAAAGTAAAGTGTAATCTGTCAAATTTCTCAAAATACAGTGTAAGCTTTGAAAGTCATACTCTTCACCCAAAGTAGACCCTCAAGGCAGTTCCAAATGTAGACATTTCTATGAAGTAAAATTTGACTTGAAATTGAATTCCAAAATATGTTTATTGCGTGTGTATACAATTCCCCTAGAGGAGGTCACTTTACTAGCCAAGTTTTACCTACAGGTATTTCATACTATATTGATGTGGATATATAGAGGCAGAAATGCCTGCATCCTCTAATATGCTATTAAATCCTATTAAATGTAACTCTGATCTGGGAGGAGGTCAATTAATACAAGTTTCAATGTACATGTACGAGTATTGCGGGCGCTGGGGGACGTCAATTTAGATAAGTTTCACTGTACATGTACAAGTATTGCGGGCGCTGGTGGATGTCAGTTTAGACAAGTTTCACTGTACATGTACAAGTATTGTGGGTGCTGGTCGATGTCAGTTTAGACAAGTTTCACTGTACATGTACAAGTATTGCAGGTGCTGGTGGATGTCAGTTAAGACAAGATTGACTGTACATGTACAAGTATTGCTGGCGCTGGTGGATGTCAGTTTAAACAAGTTTCACTGTACATGTACAAGTATTGCGGGTGCTGGTGGATGTCAGTTTAGACAAGTTTCACTGTACATGTCCAAGTATTGCGGGTGCTGGTGGATGTCAGTTAAGACAAGGTTGACTGTACATGTACAAGTATTGTGGGTGCTGGTGGATGTCAGTTTAGACAAGATTGACTGTACATGTACAAGTATTGCGGGCACTGGGGGATGTCAATTAAGACAAGTTTCACTGTACATGTACAAGTATTGCAGGCACTGGGGGACGTCAGTTTAGACAAGATTGACTGTACATGTACAAGTATTGCGGGTGCTGGTGGATGTCATTTTAGACAAGATTGACTGTACATGTACAAATATTGCGGGTGTTGGTGGATGTCAGTTTAGACAAGATTGACTGTACATGTACAAGTATTGCGGGCACTGGGGTCCGCCAATGAATAGTACACTGTAGTTCACGGTCAGTTTACACAAGTTTCTTCAGGGTTGAATTTGAATAATTAATATCATTATGTCAGAAACATTACCTTATCGAAAAATAGTCATGGTATTTACTTTAAAGTTACACAATATTGTAAAAAGGAAAACTACTTCCCCCAAAAAGACACTGATGTGAAAATAAGTGTAATGACTGACACAGTGTGAGGTTTCATTGACAAATACAGAATATAACATTGACATGGCCGGCCTTATTTATTATCTAATAAATCAGTAACAATTACAACACAAATTTACATTGAAAATAATTGCATGTAATTTGAATACAATTCACGTAAAAAATCATACAATCTGTTAACATTCTAAATAAAAAATATTGTAAAAGTATAAAGGCATTTTATATCAGAAATATTGGTTATTTCTGATCTGCCATGAGGTCAATAGTGTCTAAAAATATTGAACACTATGTACAGGCAAGTACTAGTATGACTCGAGGGGCTGTTTAACAGCATAAATTTGTACCTTAAAGCATGGGTCAAAATTGACTCAAGAGCTATTATCCTGGATTATATGTGACATCACAAGATCCCTGAACAGAGACAAAGGCATACTGATATTATCAGGATTCTGTTAACCATTCACAACTGCATTTAGGAAAACAAAAACATCTGAGCATCACTGCAAGTGTAAAAGATGTGCATTGATTAGGTTGCCTTACAAGCGTCAGTTGTAGGGAATTTCCCTTTAGCTCAGCGGTAAAGCATCGGGCTGGAGAGCCAAGGGTCACGGGTTTGAGCCCCAGCAACGGCACTATCTTAATCACTATTCCTCATCCTACTAGCAAGTATGATATGCACTCTTTTATCTGAAAGATTGTCACCAACTGATCTCAGTAACATGTCGTACAAATATGAGCTCTTACATTCATTGGAAAATGACATACAAAATCTCACAAGGCCTAGACTAGCCATGTTTTACATACAATTTAACTTTAGATGCAATTGGTTAATGCTTCGATTCAAATGTAATATAAAGACTGATCAGTTTTTATTTAAATACTAAAAAGACTCCAGACTTAAACATTACACATTTTAAGAAGAGATTTTCCCCAGCAACATAGAGAGAACCTAGAAAAGTGTTTTCCAATGTTGTGGACAAACTGACATGTTCAGAACTTGTTCATGTTTCATGAAATGCACAAGCCAACAAAGTATATGTAGATGACATTGGAACCTCTGCAATGACCTTGACATTAGGGTGACAGACTCAGCAAAGGTTCACGACATACTGTCCGATCCGGATGCATATTCAGATCTTCAAAAGTTCGTGCCTAGACAAGCATTAGACTGATTTGACCTATTACCCTTGCTGTGACCCTGACATTGGGGTAAATGTATGACAGTAGTATGTGAGGATAATCTTCACTCAGCCTCCATCAGTTGATTTATATGTACAGAATGTTTTCATTTTAATATGTAAATCACCTTCAAATTGATGAGTTAAGGGAAACAGAAATACAAACAAGAGATCCCAGAGGGATCTTGGCGCCCACCTTTGTACCATCTTCATTAGTTCTTTGTCAGTTCGATTTTTTCTCTTCTTTCCTCTAATCTGTTTGATCGAGTCATGTTTACAGTAAATGCACCTTGAGGTAACTTTTGATCTAAACTTAATACTGATGTGTATGAAAGCCAACCTTCAAAGTGAGCTTGTCATTTCACATATTTACTAGTACAGTACTTAATGTGAAAGAAATAGAATTTATGATCATTTCAAAATAAAACATGGAAAACGAGGGATCAAATGCAACCTACATATCAAATTTGAGAAAGATCCCTTAAGTTATTCCTGAGAAATAGTACTAACAAACCTTCAATGTCAAAAATCGAAGATGGCTGTCAGTAGGCAATTTTGTTTACTGATCAGTTTCAAAAGTAAACATGAATAATAAAGGATAGTGGGGAACCTGCATTGGCTTGCCCAAAAACAAATTTTGGGGCAAGTAAAGAATTTGAAGCACTGGCTCAAATGACATATTGGTGGCCCAAATAAGTTTGGCAAGAAATATTTCCACAGCATTTAACACATTGCTTCAGCACATTTAAATTACATTTAACATGACAATATTTGTTATATGTAAAACAGAATAAAACATTATATTTTTTAATTCTTCAACCCTAGTTAAAACCTGACATGATCCACTCCATTCAGGTCTTCCCAAAAAGAAATACACAAAACTCGCACCTCAAAGATGACACCCTGGCAGTATTTATATAGAAAATCTGGAAAAAAAAATCATCACATTTTCTAAATCACGGACAGTTCGATTCAAATCGAAGTAATGACAACTGCAAAATGTACTGCCCCCCAGTTAATGTGGAAGGGACTATAATTTCTTTTATTCATAATTTTTTCAACAGCCTAAACTATTTTTGTTGGGCCAGTGACTACTTCACTTTTGACAACTTTTGGTCGCCCGAGCAAGACTTTAATCCCCATTGGCAAGCGATTAGACTGTCCATTTCAGGCACTGCTGCACAACAAGGGAACAAGGGAAACCTACATATAAAATTGAAAAAGATACCTCCCGCACTTCCCGAGAAATAGCGATAATAAACTTTCACTATCAAATTCCAAGATGGCTGCCTGTCGGCCATGTTGTTTATCCAATCAGATGATGGTGGGCTAAAAACAGCTTCTTTTGGAAATGACACAATGTTGTACAATAATTTCACCTTACAAATGAATTGCATAACCAAGGTATGTCAAATTAGGAAAATATAATAATCCAGATATCTAAAAGCTGTTTGAGACATCTGGGAAAAATCATTTTGTTTTCCCTTCTTTTTTATATCATTAGAATTCAAGTTTTGCTTGAGTTGAATATTCTAAAATGGAAGCCAGTTATACTTAAACATTGTGTTTGCTAATTGATTATATAATTTTTGGAAGGAATAGACTGTTAACAAGAACCAACTGTACACTTAAGTCAAGCACACTACCTTTTCATAGCATAGATATATATACATGTATATATCTTATAAAAGTTTTATTATTATCTGTTGGTGATGTTGATGTTTTTGGAAAATTTTTAAGAATCATTAACAACCACAAAGTAATGGCATCAACAATAGCTTATCAAGATCCAGAACCAAAAGAAAAAGTATTTCAAACCTAAACTGTCTGATTTTCATTTGAAGGGGTGATATAATGTCACACTCTACTGATAACTTGGTTATCTCTGAATAGGTTTTTAGATACAAAAGTGTTAAAATTATAAAAGTGCTCTAAAGTAAGAACTTTTTCCTTTAAAAGGAAGAAGCATACTTGACAGATATATATAATGTAAACAATAACTGCTAGAGAAAGATAAAAACAGATATACTGGACCACATATTAATCATAACAAGAATCATAACAAGAATCATGACAAGAATCATAACAAGAATCATAACAAGAAAACAATTAAGGAGGTAGTACATTACAATATATATCTATGATATGATTACTAAGAGCACCTAATTACCCAACTAGAGTATCCCGAACACCCATCCTGAACACTCATCCCTCCTGAACTCCCATCCCGAACACTCATCCCAAACACTCATCCCCTGAACACCCATCTCGAACACTCATCCCGAACACTCATCCAGAACACCCATCCCCCAAACGCTCATCCCGAACACTCATCCCAAACACTCATCCCAAACACTCATCCGCCGAATACCCATCCCCCGAACACTCATCCCGAACACTCATCCCCCGAACACTCATCCTGAACACCCATCCCCCGAACACCCATCCCGAACACTCATCCCAAACACTCATCCCGACCTTCATCCTGTAGACAAAGATGGTTGACAGTACAATGTATGATGGTTCAGTAATATATGCAGCGTATTTTGTGGAATGGAATGTTGGCCATTTTGGGGTCGTCAGCGTGGTCTCGCCTGTAATCCCACAGGTAATGGTCAATGATGATTGAATTGATGTGAGCATCTTGAGTCTCAGCGTCTTCCTTCAACAACTTCTTAGCTTCTTCACAGACTAACTGTATGGACAAATACATACAGGATGTAGAATTTGTCTTAGTAATCGTTTCTACAATAAACTATAGTTATCAAACATCTATGAAATTAGTATCTCATTATAAATAATCATGTTTATTGCTATGGCTATCAACAGTTCATTGTCTCAAGATAACACGTTTTGACTGTAAATTTATACAATAATATATCCAGTAAACAATTATTTATTTATTTTTTAATAGCAATTTTACAACAAAATCTTTTAAAAACTAGATTTGATCAACAAGATAAATATTGCCTACCTCAGTGGCCCAGATACTGCAGCCCCTGATTTCCATCTCATACCGGTCGCCAGTCTTCATCATCTTGTCTGGAAATAGTTTGTATATGACAGGATGAAAACACAAAGTGGCTTGCACATTCAAATGTGTGGGTGTTGCTGCACATCCTGATGTATATAACAGTTTACACTTAATACTGGGGTACATAGCTATAACGAAATATTTCTTGTAAACAAATACCTGATATTTCGACAAAAGTTCTTCAAACTAGATACCACTACTGTGCCCTTACTAGGTAAGTTGTATAATATCGTTGTTTCTATGATGTTTCTATGGGACACAATATTAAGTATATTATCGATAGATACTTACTTGCTTTCATATAATCTGTAAGTTCCTTCGAATATTCCATAGCATCGAAATAGACCAAGGCTTGGGGGATCCTGTAACATAAAGGTAGGGACTACGATGACCTGGGTAAGAGGAAACATCTCATCAAAACTGATTTTATAATGTACAGGTGAGGGATCATGACTATTGTCTCTACATCAGAACTTACAGAGGCACAATGTAACATCATCCAATGATGAGATAATTTTAATGTACTGATTTTATTACCATTAAATGTATTGGTTCCTTTATGGTTATTACAATTATTTAATATCAATAAATAATAAATTTGCTACTATACTCATTATATAAGCATGCGTGTTTGTGGCAAGCAAGAAGTAACATTTATTCTCAAATTTTGTACTTTGTCTCTGTAAACTGTTGGTTTGTGATCTCAGGTACTTGAGATTTGTGCTCTCAGCCTCTTAAGACTGATGACCTATGGTCTCAGGCTCAATTGACTGATAACCTATGGTCTCAGACTCAATTGACTGATGACCTATGGTCTCAGGCTCAATTGACTGATGACCTATGGTCTCAGGCTCAATTGACTGATGACCTATGGTCTCGGACTCAATTGACAGATAACCTATGGTCTCAGCCTCGTTAAGACTAATGACCTATGGTCTCAGGCTCAATTGACTGATGACCTATGGTCTCAGGCTCAATTGACTGATGACCTATGGTCTCGGCTCAATTGACTAATAACCTATGGTCTCAGACTCAATTGAAAGATGACCTATGGTCTCGGGCTCAATTGACTAATGACCTATGGTCTCAGACTTAATTGACTGATGACCTATGGTCTCAGCCTCTTAAGACTAATGACCTATGGTCTCAGCCTCTTAAGACCAATGACCTATGGTCTCAGCCTCTTAAGACTAATGACCTATGGTCTCAGCCTCTTAAGACTAATGACTTATGGTCTCAGGCTCAATTGACTAATGGCCTATGGTCTCAGACTCAATTGACTGATGACCTATGGTCTAAGACTCAATTGACTAATGAGCTGTGGTCTCAGACTCAATTGACTGATGACCTATGGTATCAGGCTCAATTGACTGATGACCTATGGTCTCAGCCTCTTAAAACTAATGACCTATGGTCTCAGACTCAATTGACTGATGACCTATGGTATCAGGCTCAATTGACTGATGACCTATGGTCTCAGACTCAATTGACTAATGACCTATGGTCTCAGACTCAATTGACTGATGATCTATGGTCTCAGACTCAATTGACTGATGACCTATGGTCTCGGACTCTATTGACAGATGACCTATGGTCTTGGACTCAATTGACTGATGACTTATGGTCTTGGGCTCAATTGACGGATGACCTATGGTCTCGGACTCAATTGACGGATGACCTATGGTCTCGGGCTCAGTTCTCTTGGAAAGGTAAAGTCACATCTATCAAACAATACAACTGTACAGATAGGTACCTGTAATCTGCAAACATGGTAATGCTGTCAATGTCATGAAACTCTCCATAACTTTCCCCCTCAAAACAAGCCCAAATGTCCGCAATCAGAATCTGCACTCTCTTGTAAAATGCAACTATTAAGGAGAAAAAATAATGGCATTGAATTACTATACCCCCTTAACTGAAAAAAAAAAAAAATCTTACCCAGAAAGCTGTATACATCGGGTTTCTACATCCAATCTGTTTAACTAATAGATCTGTGTCAGGATTGAGGCTCTTTTATTATGACTCAACAAATTCAATACAAACTTCAAACTCAGATCATACCAAAATGAAACATAAATATTCTAAAATTTGAATGTTCAAAGAATTTCTATGACACAACATGGTCGTGCATAGAACTCCAAGTTGAACCAGATTTGTCAATGGTTTTCAAATGTCTCAGTTTATTTTAAAATATGCATGGTATTTCTTTCCATTCATTGAACACATACAATAATATATTGGCTTTTTCATTACTCTTGTGTAAGACACTTCACCATAATACTTTGTAGTTTAAAATAAGGTCCATTGAACCCTCAATGTTACAGTACCTGCTATAACTTTGCTGTATCTCAAATATAACTGTTATACACGTCCCTCAAAAGCCGTATTTGTCAGAAAACTTTTTTTCTATCCTATGGCAGAACATTTAAACCTGGTACATATTCTTACATGTATGTTATATTATTTTTATGTAAGTTTATTCTACAAAACCAACCCTTTTTATTGTTTCAACAACTCTGTTGTACTGAAGTTTGACTGTTTTACCCTTTCGCCCCTATGTAAATTTAGTAGACACTACCATGCATTGATATGGACAAGTCCATTATGGTTTGCAGTGGTGAAAGGGTTAATGTTATATCGATTTGGCCCTGACAACCAGTCTCACCTTGCTTGCCGTTGTACTCTGCCTCATCCCTGTAGGATGGGAAATCTGTCACCACCAGCTTCATCAAGGCCTGGGCACTCTTGTCACATTTCTCTATACAGTTTACAAAACTCCCATCATATTTCTACAATATAGAATTTATAAATGTTCACAAACTTATTTAAAGTTGATCATGTTGAGGGTGACACTATCCAGGGAACCGATGCCTTTGGAATTATCTGAACCTGTATTATACCAGGAGAAACCAAATTAATTTCACGTGATTATTCTTGTTTCATTAGCCAAGACAGCTGTATACCAGGAAATTAACGCCCTGTCAAATATTAACCCTTCAACACTAAAATCCATTTTCGCCCAAAGTTAAATTTGCCCTTCACATTTAATTACTATGTATATTGTGGTGTTTACAAAGGTTCGCTGTAATGATAAGTGCCTCATTAGAGAGGGCAGAAAAGGGGAAAATTAAACTAAAATTTCCCAGTAAACAGTATTTTTCTGAAAAAGGATTTCTGGATCAACACGGTTGAACTGTACATGTTTTTCACTGTGACAATGTATAGTGAAATTGAATGTTTTCCTTCCGCTTAAAAAAACCCAACTTAACCTTTACATGCAATTTTATTTAGACATTAAGATACCTTGAGTAAGACTTTGCCTGCTTCCTGTAGGACCTGCAGTCGATCCTCTAAGAGTGGCATATCAAAGACTGTGTCCGACTTGAATATGTTACTCAGTTCCTCCTTACTGATGCTGGCGTAGTAGCTAGGGTCGGTCAGTGGGATGCCATTCTGTTAAACAACAAATAGGCCAAATAGGCAATAGTCTCTAAATATCACCTCCTACTTCCAATACATTGAATAAAAAACTTTCTGATGTATGTTAGGGTAGAAATTATAACATCTTGATCATTAAAAATTCTGGATGAATCTTACTAAGTTACTGAGAATTTTCTTACGCTACTAGTTGATATAAACTTTTGAAACAAATTATTGCTAGAATTACACATATTTACATCCAGGACTTACTAGAGTTAACTCTACTTACATTCAGAGTGCATTATTGCTCAAGTTTAACTACTTACATCCAGAGCTTGGTTGCGAGCTGCCAACCATTACCAGTGGACACTGGATAACTTTATAGCTATTACATATGCATTTTCTTACATCTATGGCGTTGTTGAGGCTGTTATCCATGAATAGTCAACCCTGGCTAATTTCTTTAGACCAAATAAGAAAAAATCTTGTGTTTCCGCTAACTCTACCAACCCTAGATTTGTGTGCCTAACCTGAAGTTTTCATTGGCATTTAGTCATATAAGTCAGATATCCTGCTCGACATAAGCATAGTGGGGAAAAAATAAAAAATATTTTTTAAAAATCACCTACCTAGCTACCTACTCAATTTCTTCTTATTGATAACAGAAACACAAGTAATGTTTTGGCCTTAATTCAATACAGGAGTTACACATTTACTTACGTCCAGGGCACGGTTGAGAGCTGCCACCCATGACCAGTAACCAGAGTACTCAGTGTCCTTGTACGTGACCTTGAACTTAGTGTCCTCCATCGACCAGAATGAGAAATTCAAGGTGTCTGCCACAAACACCCTGTGTGACAAAATGAGCATTCTATACCAAAAGTTAATTAATCAATTGTCAGACTTCAATTAACCAGGATTTTGTAGGGATGTTATATTTGCATAGTTTGACTTGACTGAGGATCACTTCATAATTATTTTTATTCATATGACCTGCAATGCGGCATTTGATTGGCTGATTAAAATGAGCCGTGATCAATCATTTTGTAGCCACAACATACTGTCTGCAGATTTTTAAAATGCATTTGAATCCAAAATGACAATTGTTTACCATGTCAATGATCCTAAATGACCTCAACACAGAGTGAAATTAATCATAAATGATGTTACAATGTCATGAACCTGGAATTGAATGTTACTGATGTCACTTATCAATGATAGTGACCCGGATTTCTGAAATATCCACAAAAATAACCTTAACTTGGTGCTTTTTCTTTCATTAAATAGAATCAGAACAGGCTGTGTTTTGAAATTTGTGGCGGTTTAGTGCTATTATGTTTAATAGCTCCAATCTGTTAGTTAAACTTAATTTTGAGAAATATCTCAAATTAAATTTATGTTCACCTTTGAAATAAATTGATTAAAAGCTGTTTTTTCCTCACAGATCCATTGTTCCTATCAGATTTTTTGTCCTACAGTTTGCTATGTGAAATTTTTGCTACCATTGCAAACACTTACCAATCGACCTGTGCTTTAGTCATCTTCTGTGGGTTTAGTTCATGGCTACTTTTCCAGTTAGCAATAGTGTATGTCTTAGTCTTAACACACTCATACATCTGTAAAACAACACAACAGTATACTCACACACATACAGAACAACAAATAGCAATACAGTACTGCAAATGAGGAAAATTTCACGCGCAGAAATGTTTGTGATATGACCCTTTAACTGATAGCGGTAAATTTTCATGATGGCAAATCTTATAATTTCTACATTTTATATAATCTATAAATATATATTCGCATGTTGATATTTTGGAGCCAATTTATAAAACACGAAAAACACAAGCATTTCAACACGATGAAAATTTCCATTTTGACAGTGCATCTTAGTTTTTATACATACCATGTCTAGATAAAGGGTCAGAATGTCCATGTATACCGGTATATACCATGTCTAGATAGATGGTCAGAATGTCCATGTATACCGGTATATACCATGTCTAGATAAAGGGTCAGAATGTCCATGTATGACCCACATAAATAAAAGGTTGGGAGTTCAAATGACAAACTAAGGTTACTACATACATCTAGATTTCTACATTCTGTAGCCAGGTACTTCACAACATGCAAGGAAAAGAATGTGTGTTTTCCACAAAAGGTAATAAAATCCCTCTCAAATATATGTTTTAAGTTACCTTTCCACTTCTTAAAACAAATGTAAATTCCCAATTTACCAAGAGTTTTTTTTAAATATCCATAAGAACTGGATTTAAATCTCTATGAAATTTGAAAAGTTTGCTTTTCCTAATATTATTCTATCTTACCAGTTTAGCCAGTTTCTGTACTCCATGGTCATTGATTGTGACATCTTTGCTGGTCTCTGCTATCAGCCTTGAAGCATCTCTTGGCATCATAACATTCTCCATGTCTACTGAACAACGTCTTACTTATCTGTAAATACGACAGACAAAATATGTGAACAAACGAAGTCCTGCTCGATGATATATTTTGGAAAGATCGTATAAGACTTCAATATATCACGAGACCAACAATTATACAGTGAAATTTTATTTATTTTATTTACTATGGTGTCACTAACTATTCCTTCTCAAATCAATTTAGTCTTTTTTTTCAAAACAGATTTTGGAAATTTAAAAACATTGAAAAATATTCGGGGGGGGGGGGGGGGGGGGGGGGGAGGAGAGAGAGAACTTGAGCTGTCCAAGCAAATACAGACACACACTGTAAACTATTAGTCTTTGGTTCTAGTCCTTTATGACATTGAGTAATATTTCATCTAGTTGTAATAAATGTCAGCTGTTCTTAGCTGATTTAACCTTACAAAATATGTTTCAATAGATTGATTTTTATGAGACTATTATAATAGAAAATTAATTTTCAACAAGTTATGTATTTGTACAATGTATATTTTATGAGGCTATCTGAGTTTGCGATAGAAATTGAATTTCTTTTGATATCATACATAAAGTTTAAAACGTTGTGCATACCAAAATTGATTACAGTGTGCACTTTAAAAACATTGTCCCATTTTACCAGTTTTTCATTTGAAGCAAACAGCTGGTATATTCACAAGTCCATGGAGAACTCAAGTTTTGAACATGTTTGCACCATCTATCCATGCACTAAAGTATTTTTTATTAAAATATAGATAAAAAAAAAAAATGATTGAAGAGCTTACAAGTTATAATAATCAAAATAAATTGTACTGATATTCCATTGTCATACTGTTTACAGGATTTTGAAACATAATAATAAAATGTCCTACCATGATGTTTGCTGTTCTTTGAAAATATCTAAATCGTTAGAAAGTCCCACAACTTTTCTCTTGTATACTGGCCATGAAAGTAATTTTCCTGTTTTAATTTTTATATTTCCTCTATATTTCTATAAGTAGGGGGTTATAATATTTCTATATCATCTTTAAGAATGTCACAAAAATATTTTAACATAATGGATATCAGGAATGGTTGCATAGTGGTGGAGGTGTTTTGTTTAAAAGAAAAGGACATTATACTAAATTCATCCCTTTCATATGACCTCAGGTGACAAAATATTATTTTCTTTATAAGTGTACCCAGCAGAGCAAGACTTGTGGTCCTTGTGCACTGTGCAAGTCTAGTCCGAGTTTCCTCTGGCCCTGACAGCAGACTTAAAGACATTTTGACAGATAGCCCACACGTACCAGACATCTTAATCTGTCAAAATGTCTTAAGTCTGGTGTCAGGGCCAGAGGAAACTCGGGCTAAGTGTGAATCATACTTAATATCATGTGCAGCAAGTTTTATCAGGTTACCATGTATACATGAGCATGACAAATTTTATTTCTTTTTGTAAGGGGATAACCCCCTCCCCCAAAATACATTTTTCAGGGTTTTTTCGGGAGCGGGGATACACATTTTTTTATGATGGTATAGATTGAAAAACGGGACATTTATTTTCAAAAAATATGTTACAGTAACATTATAAAAAGTGACAAATAATAATTAAATAACTGTATCAAAATCATGCATTTGTAAGACCTTTAGAACTTTAAAATTGAAATATTGACTGTCTCTGACCACAGGCAGGCGTTTCTAGGATATTTGAAAGAGTTTTTGACTTTTTTTGCTAAAAAACATAAATTAATTGTGAAATGCACTTATGTAACGGTTCCTGACTTGGAGCATGTATATTTTATATTACGATATTTTTTTTGTTGTTGTTGTTTTTTTAGGGGGGGGGGGGGGCGTACGCCCATTACGCCCTCACCTGGACCCGCCCCTGACAGGGGTTCGTCACAAATGTCGGAAATACAATATGCCATACTGATATGGGTCACAGCAAACATAAGCGTATGTTTTTGTGTGTTGTGACCCATATCAGTATAGCATATGTCATTTGTAACGAACCCCTGTGCCCTGAGTGAACTACGTTCCATATCCTCTCAGTTCTCTCCTTTTTTTTCTGACCTATCACCGTCCCTGTAGCTACCTTAATCTTATAGTTTCCCTGACTACTTACTATTTCTACCTGTTTCTCTGCCGTTTACCTGTCTGCAGTTCGAGACGATACGAAGTAGGCCTATCGTACATGTGTTACACACTCACCACAGTCGCACATGTGTTCTTTACTTCCGGCGAAGTTATTCCCCAAAAAATCGCGGGAAAGTATAAACTGGATCATTTTAGGTAAACGTGCTCACAGAGACCTGAGAATTTGTTACAGCTGTATTTGAACCTAAACTAAGGTGTTTAGTCATTTCAAACGTTTAGGGGGTTCAGATCAATTTTCGGTAAAAATTGCCACCGCAATGATGATAATAAACTGTCTAAATAGCACATTCAAGAGGTTTTTTTTTATGAATATATACATTTAAGCTACTCATTGGACTTGCCCACTGACAGATTGGATAATAATACATTTTCAGTCAATTATCATCTTTTTCATCAAATAATATCCTGGAAATTAATGTAGATATGATATGGCTTAAATTTATGTACTGTTATTAAATCGACATTGAGAGTATGTAAATTGATCTTCAAGATGGAGTATAAATTTAATCAGTTCTTGATCTCAAAGTAACTTATAATAAGCTCCCTCCTGATATTGTGTCTAATATGAAAAAAACTCTCTTTTAAATCAAGCCTCTATATCCGTCAGAAGAAGAAAAATCCTCTTTCCATCTAAGCCCTCCTCGATAACAATCTTTGAAGTTGGTCAGTATTCTATAGAAGAAGAAGAAGAAGAAGAAGAAGAAGAAAATACGCATAAAATAAGTAATTCAGGCAGTGGTATTCTACAAATTCTGTCGTTTCTGATTTTTACATCAAGCCAAAGCTGTATAGTTGTAGCAAGAAGTATAGTATAATAAAAGTATTGGACATTGCCAGTATTCAACTGGCAAACTACCTCAGTTGCCAAGTCACGATGTTAAGTCATTAATTATACATAGTATTTTGGATGAGGCGCCCAACCACATGATAATTGGTACCTGCTATCTAATTCATATATTATGTTAGATTAGAGGGTTGCTATAGCTTTTGTGGTAAGGAACGTGATTTGTGGCAAGGAACGTGATTTGTGGTAAGGAACGTGATTTGTGGTAAGGGGGGGTGAATAACAGTGTTAATAAATCTATTATCCGAACTCAAAATCAATAAAATTACGGCAAATGTGATTTAGGAAAATATTACCATGGAGGCCATTAAATGATACAATGAGAATAAGACCATGTGTTCCAGGAGGATTTATAGCGTTTTCTGAAATACTAAGATCAAATCGAAATAGTGTCTCATCCCCAAAGAGGAGCCGGGGCAGTTACAACGAAACATAGCACACTAACGACGGTAATGAACAAGAAATATACCATTTACAACGAGATCATGATGACGATAATAAAACTTGCAGGTGGAAGGCTGCTTTCACCAAGGGGGCCGCGATGGCCAAGTGGTAAGCCGTCTTCTACCACTAGCCCTCCACCACTGGGTCGCGGGCTCGAGACCTACGTAGGGAAGTCACCAGGTACTGGCCGGTGGTCGGTGGGTTGTTTGTCCGGGAACTTTCCTCCACCATCAATTAAACCTGGCACGTCCTTAAATGACCATAGCTGTTAATAGGACTTACAACACACAAACCAAACCAAGTCTTCACCAACCTGCATCTCTCGAACCACTGTGTTATAAGTTTGTCCATCAGGAGTCGACATCTATCACAGAAATTGGCAAATTCGGAGCTAGCTCTGGCAGGGATGTTACTACGAAGGAAGGGAAAATTCATAATCGGAAAATCGAAATCGTCGTCTTCGGAGTTAGATGTCTCTGCTGATCATGTTGTAAGTATTTTTAGAATAAGGTACATTTTGTAGTGATTTCGTTGATTTCAATAGATCTTCGATAGACATGGTCAGAGTCACTGTTTGACTACAGAAAACATTGCTACTGATTTCAACCGTTGAAAGATATTGTTAATCAGGAACACAAATCATTCTCATGATTTTCGTCCTCAGTATATTCCACCTTGGCCGTTTTGCCAGGTTTTCCACAAAATATACTCCAAACTATTTTACAATCAGGGCGTTCATTCATTTTGGTACGCCGGGTATGGAATTGAAAAGAGTGTAAAAACTTAAATGTTCTTATAGAAAAAGAAAAAGAAAAAGGTTTTGAGGAAATGCAAAAGATTTACCAAAAGACCTTTCGAGTTATTTATAATTTACATCCCACTAATTCCAATTCTTGCGTATAGGAGTGTCACAGTACAGTAGTCCCCCGTTATACTGCCAGCTTGTGTCCCATGCCAAAGCTGGCGGTATAACGGGGTTTCAGTTGGACACATGTGCCTAAAATGTACATCTATTTGAAACAAACACTGCATATACATACACATGTATTTATTTTGAAATTATTGCAAAACACATAATAGATATCATTTGCAGATTTTAAACATTGCAAGTTAATAAAAAAAAAATGTTTACATCTGTACAATTCAACGACTTGTATCACAACGTATGGTCGTCACATGTATTGATCAGGGGCAGCTCCTAGCCGAGTGGACTGTTTTGTGGGAACCGTTTTATCTCTCATTGTATTCAAAATTAAATGCGTTCCGTTGTGTATTGATCTGTAAAATTTTACGTAGCGGTGGTAATTGAATTCTGAATTGTATATAAGTTTCGATAGTGGTTTGACGGAGCAACTAGCAGAACCACCTACGTAATGTTGATTATTCAATCCAAAAGAGACAGATACGTATCCTTGTCATCAATCCATATTTGGACATATTATCATACAGAAACGTGATGAGCTACCTAGTAAGCAATCCGCTAGGGTTTCCTTAGTTATCAAACACACCTATAATGTTGTTCATTTTGTAAGCAGGGAAAATAATTGTATTTGCAAAGATAAAATCTTTCGTCTGATTACACTAGTACTTGTGAGAGAAGAATGGCGTACAGACAGCTCTAGTCAAACAGAATGGCGTACAGACAGCTCTAGTCAAACAGAATGGCGTACAGACAGCTCTAGTCAAACACATCAAATCTTAGATGATATTCTGGATAACCAAGTCTAACTACCGGTTCCTCGGTATGATCTATGGAGAAGTCCGGATAACCTCATTACAAGATTGAATCTCCGTCTCTCATCCTGGACTTCACCACACTGCTGAATACCGCGAATGAGTAGGCGCCTCGGCGTAGTTGCATATCAATGGTTGGTACTTCTATTTAGTTCTATATATATATATACTACCCAAGTAGAAGTATATTGTAGTTGAACTGCCGATTACTCCTATTTAGTTCTATTTTACCCAAGTAGAAGTATATTGTAGTTGAACGGCCGATTACTCTAGATAGATAGTGTGCCAAAAATGAACTACACTACATCATATAGCCGTTTCGTTCTTCTAGAAGCCAAACTCATATTCAATGACAATATGTTAAGTTATGTTAACCAGATTGCATTGGCTACAGTACCAGAACTGTTGAAATTATGAAACCTCGAATATTTTATGGCAATTTTTCGTGAACGAAATTTTACGTACACAATCATTTACTTACTATGAATCATAACGCACCCTTTTTTTGTTTGTAGTTAATGTACCAATAGAGAATCTCGCCCAGTCATCTGGTGATTCGTATAGCGTGCAACGGAACATAGGCAAGGTATCTTCGGGTTTTTTGGTGTTTTTTTTTACTGGCTACATAAACCAGTATTATATCACTGATATTTAAAAATATGTATATACGTTTGTGAACTTGTATGAACGTCACGATTGTTGTCATTTTGTAAATAATGTATGATTCATTTATTATCATTGTTCACTGTATGTATTCACTATTTATTATCATTGTTCAATGTATGTATTCATTATGTATTATCATGCTCTTCAATTTGGAGAAAATAAAGATGATATAGTAATATTCGTATTCATCACTAATATTAAGTTCTCAGGTCGGACGCACGAATTATATCAAAATTGGAGAGGGAGATGGCCAACTATGCTCTTGTGCAATTTGCACCAACACATCCTGATATTCACCTCAGGAATTGATCTTTTGTGATATTATTTCTACTTTATATGTGATATGCTATGTAATGTGTAAATTTGTGTCTCTCTTCCAATTTAGTATTCTGTGATATTTTCTTGTTAAATTACTTAATATGTGTATACCTATGTTTGTCGCAAGAATAGCACTACAGTGCTAATGTTATTTTGTTTGTTATATGCAACGGTAAATAAAATTTCTTGAATCTTGAAAAGAAAAAAAAATTCTCGAATTTTCAACTCAATTTGTTTCCTGCCCAAATTACACATGTGCACAAATTAAATGAGTTTTAATACTATTTTTCAAAAGTGGCATTATCACCATTTCTGTTCTGCTTGATGAATAATTCATCAGTTTGATGCTGTTGTAAGAGATAATTGTTTAGGAATAATGGTTTGGTTTGGTTTATTATTGTTTACCGTCCTATCAACAGCTATGGTCATTTAAGGACGGCCTCCCCCTGTGCAAGATGCATGCTTGTGTATGCATGTTTTGGGAGTCTGCGATAGATATGTTCGTGTTTGTCTCCCCGTGACAGCGCGGAACTGATGCCGACTTTAGAGTGTTACCTCACTGAAACATACTGCCGAAGATACCCAGCAGGACACCCCACCCGGGTCACATTATACTGACAACGGGCGAACCAGTCGTCCCACTCCTAAATTGCCGAGCATTAAGCAGGAGTAGAAACTACCATTTTTACAGACTCTGGTATGTCTCGGCCAGGGGACAGAACCCCAAGCCTTCCTCACAGGGGCGAACGCTCAACTAAAGGCCAAAAGGGAGACATTGTCAAGGGAGACATTAAGAAGAAAGTTGTTTAGAAAGAAGAGAAAAGATAAGATCCAAAATTTAGTCCCCTCTCATGGAAAGGGGGCAGCACTTATTAAGTATTATATAGATGTAATTGAATGGTTTTCCATTGAATTTCAATGAAGAGCAGCAATAAAACATTGATAAACCAACATAGAAATCAGGGAAGTAATTCTAACATCCAACGCTCATCGGTGGTGGTCAGTCAATGTCATTGTTGAGGTTCTCCAAGGTAGATGCCAGCTTAGTAAACTACACTCAAGTAAGTGATGAAGCGTCAACACCAGATATTCTGTACATAATGTCTTTAATGATTCATGTGTTTCTGATGACTACAAAAACCATCATTTGGACAATTTTACAGTATCGTTTTCATGACTGAGATACAAAATATAGTTCATAATAATTAAGTCACATATTCCGTATACATCAGACTGTATATGTGGAAATTCTCGTGTGTGGAAATGAAAAATATATATATAAAAGTGTGAATATCCACATCGCGGTAATTTCCACTTGTACAGCAGTATTGATGAGTTATCATGAAATAGTGTCGGTTATAAATTTTAAACTTACCTCTTCCACCAATCCATTGAAATATGACATGTCAACGGTTCAACCGTTAATATATATTAGTATAACTGAACAACAAACAACTCCATTACATTGTATCTGGCTTACAACAATATCTAACCAAAACTTGCCACTAAGTATTCTAAAATTCTCATATTTTTAAACAAAACGACCTCTGAGGTAAATTTGTCTGCGAGACACTGCTTATGTTAATTAAGTCCAGTTCTCGTTCTATTTTCTTTTTAAATTTCTTTTCTATTATTTAAATGGATATCCTCAAGTTCAATATAATCTGTTTATAATGTTGTCAGCGGCCAGTTCACATCTTATCACAGGGAAGGAGTTCAGCATCCATTTGTTTACTATGACTGCATTTGGATCAAGTTGATCATTGCTTCCACCGCCCGCTCTATTCCAAACTCTTCAACCAAAAGTTCAAAATTTTCAGGGGCATTTTCCAGAGCTTTTGCCTTGTCTAAATCCAGTACTACAAAATGATACCAAATGCATGCATTAACTTTTAATATTAGAAACAAAATGGTCTACTACATATTTTATCTCTTTTTTATATATATATTTTTAGTGATGTAAACAGAATTAATTAGCATGTGAATTCAAAGTAAATGCACTGTATTATATAGAATTCCTATAGCAAGCACTGCAACATAGTAAAATTGTGTTAGAAAAAACAATTTGCAGTTTTGTCAATTTCAAGTTCAACAAGATTGAAAAAGTAGACCACATTTAACAGAAAATCAGGAATACACTGGTGACAACATTACACATGATTACATCATGTTTAACGATTATACGCAGTGATACATTTGTTTTTATGTTCCCCAGTACCCATAAAAATGGGAAGAGGACTGATAAAACAGACCACATGTCTGTGACAGACAGCAACTCAATTACCTTGAATCTGGTTACAACAATATCTAATCAAAAACTTGCCACTTTTAAAGTATTTTAACATTTTCATATTTTCAATGAAACGACCTCTTGGGTAAAAATGTCTTAGAGACACACTTAATGATACACTAAAACTTTCATCTTTTACTTAATTTGGATGAAACTTTATAAGGTTGTTGGAGTTTTCAGAGTTAAAGATGTGAAATTTCTTCAAAATGCAAACTGAAGTAAAATTATCTCAGAATTGAATAATAATTTCCCATCAATGAATACCTGGGAATAATTGAATATAATTGTAAAAATATGGATGTCAGTACAAAAAACAACTAAAAATCCACTAAAATTACTGCTGCTATTTATTGAACAGTGTACTATGTTATAACTGTCAATGTGCCTAGCCCAATGTCATAAGCTAACTCACATTGCTTGGTTCCTTGATCAGTGTTCTATGTTATAACTGTCAATGTGCCTATCCCAATGTCATGTCATAAGCTAACTCACATTGCTTGGTTCCTTGATCAGTGTTCTATGTTATAACTGTCAATGTGCCTATCCCAATGTCATGTCATAAGCTAACTCACATTGCTTGGTTCCCTGAACAGTGGACTATGCTGTTACTGTCAATGTGCCTAGCCCAATGTCATAACCTAACTCACATTGCTTGGTTCCCTGAACAGTGGACTATGTTGTAACTGTCAATGTGCCTATCCCAATGTCATAGGCTAACTCACATTGCTTGGTTCCCTGAACAGTGGACTATGTTGTAACTGTCAATGTGCCTATCCCAATGTCATAGGCTAACTCACATTGCTTGGTTCCCTGAACAGAGTACTATGCTATAACTGTCAATGTGCCTATCCCAATGTCATGTCATAAGCTAACTCACATTGCTTGGTTCCCTGAACAGAGTACTATGCTATAACTGTCAATGTGCCTATCCCAATGTCATAAGCCAACTCATATTGCTTGGTTCCCTGAACAGTGTACTATGCTATAACTGTCAATGTGCCTAGCCCAATGTCATAAGCTAACTCACATTGCTTGGTTCCCTGAACAGTGTACTTTGCTATAACTGTCAATGCGCCTATCCCAAAGTCATAAGCTAACTCACATTGCTTGGTTCCCTGAACAGTGTACTATGTTGTTACTGTCAATGTGCCTATCCCAATGTCATAAGCTTACTCACATTGCTTGGTTCCCTGAACAGTGTACTATGCTATAACTGTCAATGTGCCTATCCAAATGTCATGAGCTAACTCACATTGCTTGGTTCCCTGAACGGTGTACTATGTTGTAACTGTCAATGTGCCTATCCCAATGTCATAAGCTAACTCACATTGCTTGGTTCCCTGAACGGTGTACTATGTTGTAACTGTCAATGTGCCTATCCCAAAGTCATAAGCTAACTCACATTGCTTGGTTCCTTGATCAGTGTTCTATGTTATAACTGTCAATGTGCCTATCCCAATGTCATAAGCTAACTCACATTGCTTGGTTCCCTGAACAGTGTACTATGTTGTTACTGTCAATGTGCCTAGCCCAATGTCATAAGCTTACTCACATTGCTTGGTTCCCTGAACAGTGTTCTATGTTGTAACTGTCAATGTGCCTTTCCCAATGTCATAAGCTAACTTACATTGCTTGGTTCCCTGAACAGTCATCAGTTTTACAGTAGCACACATTAGCTATAGTTCGTTTAGTGAATTGTCTTGGAACCAGTCGAAATTGATTAATATGCATTTATATAGGGAGTCAGGGAACAATGTACTATGTTGTAACTGTCAATGTGCCTATCCCAACGTCATAAGCTAACTCACATTGCTTGTTTCCCTGAACAGTGTACTATGTTATAACTGTCAATGTGTCTATCCCAATGTCATAAGCTACCTCACATTGCTTGGTTCCCTGAACATTGTTCTATGTTGTAACTGTCAATGTGCCTATCCCAATGTCATAAGCTAACTCACATTGCTTGGTTCCCTGAACAGTCAACAGTTTTACAGTAGCACACATTAGCTATAGTTCGTTTAGTGAATTGTCTTGGAAACAGTCGAAATTGATTAATATGCATTTATATAGGGAGTCAGGTAACAATGTACTATGTTGTAACTGTCAATGTGCCTATCCCAATGTCATAAGCTAACCCACATTGCTTGGTTCCCTACACAGTGTACTATGGTGTAACTGTCAATGTGCCTATCCCAATGTCATAAGCTAACTCACACTGCTTGGTTCCCTGAACAGTGTACTATGAAATAACTGTCAATGTGTCTATCCCAATGTCATAAGCTAACTCACAGTGCTTGTTTCCCTGAACAGTGTACTATGTTATAACTGGCAATGTGCCTATCCCAATGTCATAAGCTAACCCACATTGCTTGGTTCCCTACACAGTGTACTATGGTGTAACTGTCAATGTGCCTATCCCAATGTCATAAGCTAACTCACATTGCTTGGTTCCATGAACAGTGTACTATGTTAGAGCTGTCAATGTGCCTATCCCAATGTCATAAGCTAACTCACATTGCTGGGTTCCATGAACAGGGTACTATGGTAGAGCTGTCAATGTGCCTATCCCAATGACATAAGCTAACTCACATTGCTTGGTTCGCTGCACAGTGTACTATGGTGTAACTGTCAATGTGCCTATCCCAATGGCATAAGCTAACTCACACTGCTTGGTGCCCTGAACAGTGGACTATGTTATAACTGTCAATGTGCCTATCCCATTGTCATAAGCTATCTCACATTGCTTGGTTCCCTACACAGTGTACTATGTTGTAACTGTCAATGTGCCTATCCCAATGTCATAAGCTATCTCACATTGCTCGGTTCCCTACACAGTGTACTATGGTGTAACTGTCAATGTGCCTATCCCAATGTCATAAGCTAACTCACATTGCTTGGTTCCCTGAACAGTGTTCTATGTTGTAACTGTCAATGTGCCTATCCCAATGTCATAAGCTAACTCACATTGCTTGGTTCCCTGAACAGTGTACTATGTTGTTACTGTCAATGTGCCTATCCATATGCCATAAGCTAACTCACACTGCTTGGTTCCCTCCACGCCTAGTCGGATCCTCGGAGTCACCCTGTCAAGGGACTGTGTACAGAACTCCCAGCTGATCATCAGGACAGGTCTGTCAAATATAGAGATGTATCAAACAGTTTCTTAATCTTTTCCTCACAGCAGCAATTAACTGGGCTGAGCTTCATATTCTATTAAGTGTTGGTGCATCATTGAAATATATAATCAGTCCAGCCTAACTGCAGCTTCGAACAAAGGAGCTGTCAGTTCTTGCATAGAAAAAACACTTCTGTTTAAGGTGAGTGAAATTGAGCATTCTCAACCAATATGTGATGTGAACAAGTATGTCTTTGAGTGATCTCCAATGTCACGATGTGGACAAGTATGTCTTCGAGTGATCTCCAATGTCACGATGTGAACAAATATGTCTTTGAGTGATCTCCAATGTCACGATGTGAACAAGTATGTCTTTGAGTGATCTCCAATGTCACAATGTGGACAAGTATGTCTTTGAGTGATCTCCAATGTCACGATGTGAATTAGTATGTCTTTGAGTGATCTCCAATGTCACGATGTGAACAAGTATGTCTTTGAGTGATCTCCAATGTCACAATGTGAATTAGTATGTCTTTGAGTGATCTCCAATGTCACAATGTGAACAAGTATGTCTTTGAGTGATCTCCAATGTCACGATGTGAATAAGTATGTCTTTGAGTGATCTCCAATGTCACGATGTGAACAAGTATGTCTTTGAGTGATCTCCAATGTCACGATGTGAACAAGTATGTCTTTGAGTGATCTCCAATGTCACGATGTGAACAAGTATGTCTTTGAGTGATCTCCAATGTCACGATGTGAACAAGTATGTCTTTGAGTGATCTCCAATGTCACGATGTGAACAAGTATGTCTTTGAGTGATCTCCAATGTCACGATGTGAACAAGTATGTCTTTGAGTGATCTCCAATGTCACGATGTGAACAAGTATGTCTTTGAGTGATCTCCAATGTCACGATGTGAACAAGTATGTCTTTGAGTGATCTCCAATGTCACGATGTGAACAAGTATGTCTTTGAGTGATCTCCAATGTCACGATGTGAACAAGTATGTCTTTGAGTGATCTCCAATGTCACGATGTGAACAAGTATGTCTTTGAGTGATCTCCAATGTCACGATGTGAACAAGTATGTCTTTGAGTGATCTCCAATGTCACGATGTGAACAAGTATGTCTTTGAGTGATCTCCAATGTCACGATGTGAACAAGTATGTCTTTGAGTGATCTCCAATGTCACGATGTGAACAAGTATGTCTTTGAGTGATCTCCAATGTCACGATGTGAACAAGTATGTCTTTGAGTGATCTCCAATGTCACGATGTGAACAAGTATGTCTTTGAGTGATCTCCAATGTCACGATGTGAACAAGTATGTCTTTGAGTGATCTCCAATGTCACGATGTGAACAAGTATGTCTTTGAGTGATCTCCAATGTCACGATGTGAACAAGTATGTCTTTGAGTGATCTCCAATGTCACGATGTGAACAAGTATGTCTTTGAGTGATCTCCAATGTCACAATGTGAACAAGTATGTCTTTGAGTGATCTGCAATGTCACGATGTGAACAAGTATGTCGTTGCATGCTATCTGTTCAATACATGTTATTTCTTTAAAGCCTACTTTTTTTTCATTGGAACAAGCAATTATCCAGATAATGAATTATCCAGCTGTCATCATCAAACAGGATGTCAGAATAATACATACCCATGTTTAAAATTAGGATGTGAGATCACAAGGATGCGATTTGTCTCCATTGTATATATTGTCACGAAATCAGGATACTTTTCAGCAAAATGATTCAGTATTTTCTGTCTGTGAGATTCCCATTTTGAGTATGGCATAATCAACCGAAAAAATCCTCCAATGGTCTGTTCATTTACAATCCTGGCAGAAAAGGAAGTAATAATTAAACATTGTAATTGAACAGTTTGTTACAAAGTAATGAAACAGAACAGCTAACAAAATTTACAGAAAATAAATCATCCTGTAATGTAATAAAATGGTAACTTATGTGTAACAGAAGAGCAAGTTACAAAATAATGTAGTAATTCTGCATAAAGTAATATAATAAATTAGTTATCCAACTTAAACTTAGAGACAGCAGTCAATGCAATATTTCATTGAAACATTGATAAACAACTTCAAAATAATCGAAAAGTATATTATTAGCTCACCTGGCACGAAGTGCCAAGTGAGCTTATGCTGTGGTGTGGCGTCCGTCGTCCGTCCGTCGTCCGTCCGTCCGTCGTCCGTCCGTCCGTCGTCCGTCCGTCCGTCGTCCGTCCGTCGTCGTTCCGTCGTCCGTCTGGCGTCTGGCGTCAATATTTTACTTTAAACGACTTCTTCTAAATAACCGAAAGGCCTAGGGTGATGATATTTGGCCAGAAGCAAACTGGGATGAAGAGCTACCAAGTTTGTTCAAATAACTGACCTTCATCTATTTTCAAGGTCACAGGGGTCAAATATGTTAAAAACTTTAAACAACTTCTTCTCAATAACCAAACTGCCAAGGGAAATGAAATTTGGTCAGTAGCATGCTAGGGTGAAGGGCTACCAAGTTTGTTCAAATGAATGACGTTCAATTATATTCAAGGTCACAGGGGTCAATTGTCTTAAAAAACCTTTAAGTAACTTCTTCTGAATAACTAAAATGCCCAGGGTGATGGTATTTGGCCAGTAGCTAGCTGAGATGAAGGGCTACAAAGTTTGTCCAAATGAATGACCTTAACCCATATTCAAGGTCACAGTGGTCAAATATGTTAAAAACTTTAAACAACTTCTTCTCAATAACCAAAATGCACAGGGTGATGATATTGGGCCAGTAGCATGCTAAGATGAAGGGCTACAAAGTTTGTTCAAATGAATGACCTTCTCCCATATTCAAGGTCACAGGGGTCAAATATGTTAAAAACTTTAAACAACTTCTTCTGAATAACCAAAATGCCCTGGGTGATGATATTTAGTCAGTAGCATACTAGGATCAAGGGCTACCAAGTTTGTTTAAATGTATGACCTTGAATCATATTCAAGGTCACAAGGAGCAAATATGTTTAAAATATTTCAACAACTTGTTCTGAATAACCAAAAGGCTCAGGATGTTGATATTTAGTTAGTAGCATATGCTGGGATCAAGGACTACTATGTTTGTTAAAGTGAATGACTTTGACTTATATTCAAGGTCACAGGGGTCAAATTTGTTTAAAATCTTTAAACAACCTCTTATGAATAACCATGGGTCCCAGGATGTTTATACTTTGCAAGTTGCATCCTGAGATGAAAGCCTATACAATGTGTTCAACATAATGACTTTGTTCGACTTTCAATCACAGGGGTGAAATGTTTAAAAAAAATTAACAGGGTCTTTTGAACGAATTTTAATCATAAATACTGATATTTTGCCTGTAGCTTTATTTTAGATCACTTTTAAGGTTACAAGTGTGAGTTTTATACCAGGTGAGCGATACAGGCCCATTGGGCCTCTTGTTACAACTATTAAAATGTAAAACTGGAACTGTCACCACACCTCCCCCCCCTCCATAGGAAGTTCTTTACAGAACATTTTTAAACAAACGGGCATAGCTCCATAAATAGGGAGGTAATTACTCCGACTAATGAACTGTTTTTATATCATTTCAATGAAAAGAATTATATATACTAAGTATCTGACATTCAAATCTGTGCAGTACTTTGTGAGGAGTGTAAACAAGAGGCCCAGAGGGCCTGTATCACTCACCTGTTTCTTTTGTTACATGCAACTGACATATAGGTAACATAAGACCAAATTTGGTAACTAGAACACAAGACATCTTAACATCTCTTAAACGGTTCTGAAGATATTGTTGTTTGAAACTTGAAATTTTAATTTCAACGCTTTTAACACATATTGACCTTTGACTCCCGACTTTCACTTAAAGTTGACCTTTGACCTCATGACTGTAATAAAGAAAACAATTCACACAGCTGGTCTACATAACATACCGTAGTATCATGACTCTAGTCCAAATGGTTCTTAGGATATTTTTGTTTGAAGTTTTTAACATATTTGACCCCAGTGACCTTGAAAGTAGGTCAAGATCGTTTTAATGAGGAAAGTTTATAGCACTCCATCCCAGGTACCTACTGCCCAAATATCATGACCCTGGGCCTAATGGAACTGGAGAAGAAGATTGTTAAAGCCTTTGACCCATGTTGACATTTGACCCCCGACTAGCATTTAAAGTCAACCTTTGACCTCATTACTGTAATAGAGAAAAATATTCGCACTGCTGGTCTACATAACATACCCAAGTTTCATGACTCTAGTTCAAATGGTTCTTAGGATATTGTTGTTTGAAATTTTTAACATATTTGACCGCTGTGACCTTGAAAGTAGGTCTAGGTCTTTTTAATGAGGAAACTTTATAGCACTTCATCCCAGGTACCTACTGGCCAAATATCATGACCCTAGGTCCTACAGTTCTTCAGAAGAAGTCGTTCAAAAGAAAAAGTTGACGGCCGGACGCCGGATGCCGCAGTACGGCATAAGCTCACATGGCCCTACCGGCCAGGTGCGCTAACAAAATGTTTAACCCTTTCACCCCTATGTAACTTGAGTGAACTCTACCATGCATTAATGTGGAAGAGTCCATTACGGTCTACAGTGGTGAAAGGGTGCAAAACACCATAATAAGTGGAGGTAACACTATAATTTACATACAATATCGACATCCCCTGGATATAAGGGTTGTGTCTAACATGGGTCATTCAAACTGGAGAATTAAACAATGTTCTAATCTAAGAATGTATAGTGAATATGTAACATAAGGAATCATTTTTAATGTAATACAAGCCAATAGAGTACACTGTACTACCAACCTTTCTAGTGGCTTCTCCAGCTCAAAACAAACATCTTGCGGTACATTTGCAACAAATTCTTTTATTTCAAGTTCTGATCGTTCATCTTCCTGAAAAGAAAAATACACAAAAAGGTTATACAAAAAAAGTCATTTATTTTCAGCTTATTCAGGTTTTAAAGCTGACAGTGTAAACCAAGAACTACAGAGGTACAATACAAATTATCTCATCGTCTAGTGTCAAGGCATCCCCTTACAAACATGGCAGCACATTGTCAGACATTTGCTAAGCCCCTTTCGCGCATCCGGTTCAACCTGTTAGTGTGTTTTCAAACAAAACTTTTTCGGTTATAAAATATAAATCACCTGCAGACCTGCAAATGTCTGCAAAATCACATGGGGGAGAAGTTTACAGAGAGTGTTAGAGTTGAGAGTTGGAAGTTGAGGTTTGGGAATGCGAGCCTCTGGAGGGAAAGGCAAGGGAAGGCCTCAGCCAGACGGGTCAGGTATGGCCCGGGTAGACTAGAGAATTGAGTGTGATTTAAATTATGTGTTTGATGTTTTAACTCTATGTAATGTGTGACTGTAGAATCGCTGTCGTGTTCCAAACTAGGTGAAGAAGGACATTGACATGAATTGAAGAGAGATCTTGCAGTGAGGGCCTACTACAGGATAGGGGAGGCGTATGGTCCCTGACTGTCGCGGCCACAATGTGAAACAATTAGTCCACAATGGATTTTTTCAGCGTGTTGTGTTACACTTCACATCTGGCAGTTATACAATCTTTCAGTGGAAGTGGGCTGTATGAGGTAAATACACTGTGGAGACGTTATATAAAATCAGGAATTACTGATAGAAAGTAAAATATTACAGTTTAACTCATTCTTACCATCACTATTTCCTCTGTATCGAATTCCAGTCCAAACTCAAGTCCGTTACATTCTCCCTTAATGTCAAAATGTTTTTGAGTGAACCTTTCTTCTGAAATGTTAATTATAAAGGTTAACATTTGTTATGACATTTTTGATGAAACCAAAAATGCATCTATCAATTCAAATTAATCTAAGGACAAATGTCACCTTATCAGAATGTACTCATGATCAAAAGATCCTATTAACGTCGGGCTGAAATTGACAAGGAATCAGTAAAAATCTTACCTGTTTTTAGAGTCTCTTCTTGAAAATCCATAAAACAAACACCAGTTATCTTCTGCATTTTTAATATCTGAAACAAAGATGTGTTACATTCATTTTTTTCTTTAATTCTTGTTGAATTGACATCCTTTTTTAAATTAATCTAAATTTATATATAACCTACTTTGTATGAAAGTTTTCAGTTAACCGACAGAAACAACGGAAGTCCCTATCTAGATTTAATGTTACAGTTAACTTTTTGTCTAACTGAATGTCAATAAATTCTTTGACCATCAAAGCCAGTATAATGTTATTATTGCCCCATTCACAAACTTAAAGCTTTTTTACTATGAATATCATACCATATCCTCCAGATTGTTGATGTTTTTGTTGATTTCTTCAGTCGATGATGGCTCATCTTTATCACTGTCCTCTCTAATAGCAAATTAAAAATGTGTCAAAATCAAAATTATCGTTTTTGCCTCATCTTGACTAGCATAAAGTATAGATCTATAAGGTAATGCTATAACATTAAGTAAAGTGTACACTTTAGGCATGAAATGTAGACTGTTTCAAGTGAAGTGTGTGCTGGAGCTCGAGGCTGGGTATGTTGGTGTATTTGTTTCCTTGTGATAGCGTGGACCTGATGCTGACATTAGAGTGCTATCTCACTGAAATTCTATGCCGAAGGCACCCAGCAGTATTCCACCTGATCACATTATACTGACAGTAGATAAGGTATCATACAGGACCAAGATAGGTGTTTTATTCATAAACTTCTTACAAATTTTATTCATAAGCAACTTCTTATAAATTGGTGACCATTCGAACTGGGAAAATATCATCAGATGAAATTAAGAAAAAACAGCTTAGATTCTCCATGGGAAGGACATTTAACTGGCTCTAAATATACAAAAAAAAAAACTCATCTTACAGACATGGTTGATTCGTAAATCATACTGAGTTTGTTTGGATATAATAGCTGAAAATGTTCGTAATTGTTATCTTACAACTACATACCTTAGCCAATGCTTCACTCGTTTTAAATGAGACTTTTTCCCTGTTACATTTTCAGACAGTTTAGCAACATCAATCTCCAATTGATTTAGTTCCTCAGCCAACTTCAGAGGAATACCCATCTTCTTTGATATGGAGCTGGAAAGGGCCTTCATTGAAGTTTCTAGTCCATGATCCACTTCGTTGCCAGAAAATCTGAAATATATAATCATTTTCTTGTAAATTTAAACATGTTGATATCTAGCAGTTATGAAAACAAATTCATAGTTTTAAGTACTTATACAATCTATAAAACAAGTTCTATATAAAATATACTAGGGTAAGATATTTCATGCAGGTGTAAGACCTTGTTATAAAGTGAGATTCAAGTTAACAGATAGTAAAAGTTACCATATGCCACGATCTGACGGAAAAGTTGCGGTTAAAATTGAAGTCATCAAATGACATGAAATATTGTAAGTACATGTATATATATTGGTATGAAAAGATTTAAAATTGAAGCATGCAAAGCATTTTCCCGACTGCAGTTTAATCTTACCAGGTGCAGCGTTGAAGCCATGTTTACATTAGTATCATGTGAATTAACCAGAGCAGAGACCAACGAATGGCAACTATGTGTTCAACTGGGTCATAGGTGATGTTTACACATGCAATAAACGTTGCAGGCTTCCATCTTAAGGATGTACTCTTCTGAGGTTTCAATCACGTTCAAGTCTCGTTTTGATCTGGTGTAATGGGTTTTTGTAATATTTAACAACTTATGATCAAGTTTATTAGCAATTACGCGTCCGAAAAATATGTCAAAATACTAGATGCCTGTTGTTTGTAGAACTTTTTTTACAAGAATTTTAAAAAATTACCAATTTGGCGGCCATTTTGAAAATGTGTATTAATGTGTATTTCTTGTGCTTCAAAAAAGGCCAAAATTTCACCTTTTTTTGCACTAGATTGATCACTTAAATTGTCATTGTGTCGCCATTTTTAATTGTAGCAGGTTCATTTTTGCTGTACAACTTTATAATGTTCAATATGATAAAAATAATATGCAACAATCTGGAAA
>NW_018403482.1:117541-151541 GCF_002113885.1 Mizuhopecten yessoensis | reverse complement strand
ACAAAACTGAGAACCCTTTGGCCAATGATGCTCCTGACCAAGCTTCAGACTGCATTTGGTTTAAATCCCTTCACTTGTATAGTAGGAGAGAAAAAATCCTCTACTTCCCCTATTTGGCCCCGCCCCTCTGCCCCCAAAGAGGCCACACCCTCCGTTTATACAAACTTGAGTCTCCTTTGTCCAAAGATGCTCTAGGACAAATTTGGTCAAAATCCTTCTATTGGTTGAGAAGAAGAAGATTTTTAAAGATTTACCTATTTTCCCCCTATTTGGCCCCGCCCCTCTGCCCCCAGGGGGGTTATACCCTCCGTTTATACAAAACTGAGAACCCTTTAGCCAATGATGCTCCTGACCAAATTTGGTCAAAATCCTCTGAGCCATTCAGGACAAGTAGCATTTTAAAGGAAAAAGTTGACAGACGCCGGACGCTGCACCATGGGATAAGCTCACTTGGCCCTTCGGGCCAGGTGAGCTAAAAATAGGGGGTAGGGGTAACTAAAATCTGCTTTTTCAGTTAAAACAATAAGATTAAGAAATGTTACTTCCATAATTTAGAAGAAAATAATATTTTCAACAATTCTACAAACATTTATACATTTCTGATAACACACTTGGAAGAAATTATATGAATTTGTTCTGCAAGTGGTCAAAACCCAAAAAATCACCTAAAATCACATGTTGTGGTAAATTGGTATCTTTGACCGATCATAGCACAAAAACGAGCACACGGGCATGTTTTTTTTTTGCATTTTCTACTAAGCCATTTACTCCTTTTTCCAAAAATCCATATAAGAAAAAAAGTTTAATACAGGAAATTTTTGACTTCTCAGAGGTGTACATCCTTAATTGATATAGATCTATTACGTCACTTGGTAATGTTAATTAACAAGTCATTCGGATTGAAAGGTAGAGTGCATCATTTTAAGCATGGACATACATTCACATGGTCACATTGACATATTTAGGGAAGACACTAAGCAAAAGCGGAACAGCTGACGGACGAGTAGAATAAACAGCACAATTGATTCCGTAAACGAAGGTATTCAACAATAATTACTCTGCTATATTGCGTGAAACAGCTTCCATCTCCGCGGACATTTCTTCCGTTTCACTTCCCGCCATATTGTTTGTATTCCAAAGGAGAGTTCATTGTTTCAAATTTTATGAAAGGTTTTACTAGCGTTATTTGTTTCAATTTTTAATGTATGTACTAATATAAAATTGTTATATTTTGTACACATCTTATTCGTGATATTATAGATCTGAATATATATCAATAAAAGATTTATATTATTCTAAATATAACAAAATATCCCCAGGTTCTTGGTTAAGTGAATGTTTGTTCGAAAGGAAAAATATTTATAATATTCAAGCTTTCAATCTACATCAATGTGTTTATTTTCTGAGACCTTTTTTCCACGTGGGAAGTGCTATTGAGGAAAGAAACACAAGTTGTTATGTTTTAATGATGTTGCAGGAGATTGATTTGAGTAAAATCCAGATGATTTTATGTATATTGACCGTTTTGTGACGAACATTTTCCTATTTAACTGTCCATAACCTCTTGCTGAGGAAAACAAACAATAACGCTTCAGATGGATTCCTCTACGAAAAGAATATTTGTTGGTGGTCTTTATAACAATATAACTGAGTCAGAACTTAGTGAAAGATTTTCAAAATTCGGCAATGTTGACAATATTGAAATCAAAACCAAGAAAAACAGCGATGGTAAGTTCATACTGTCAGAGTAAAGGGGTTCATTAATATTACAAATCATGTCTAGTACACATATGCTATACTGATATGGGTCACAGTGTAGGTGTGCTGTGGTTTGGTTTAGTGTTGTTTAACGTCCTATCAACAGATATGGTCATTTAAGGACGGCCTTATCTGTGTGCAAGATGCATGCGTGTGTTTTGGGAGGCTGCGATATGTTCGTGTTTGTCTGAACTGTTCTTCTTCTTTAGGTTATCAGTAGTCCTTCAATGATCTGAAGATTATTTACTGTTTTGCGTAGCGTGGGCTATATATATATATATTTACAAGGATACCAAAAATTATGAAAATGAATTTGGAATGCATACATTTTAAATTGTGATTAAAACTATGTACATAGGCTTGTAAAAATTAAATGAATTTGTGGAGAAACAGCTGGTGTGAGCTGTTCTCTGAAAGTGTCGACTGTTGTGACAGTGACTGTATGGATTGGTAATACATTCCATTGAGTTATGGTATAAGGAAAAAATAAAAAAAATTATATGCATCTTTTTTGGTTGAAATGTGTCTGAAAGTGAAATTATGATTTTTTCGGGTTCTACTGTCTGATGGTATGAGAATAGCAGATGGGATTGCTACAATTTGATGGACTACTTTGTAGAACATTATTAATCTTGTGCGTAGTATTCTTTCTTGTAGTGTTGGCCAGTTTAGTGAATTTATCATATCTGTAGGACTACTGATGTTATATGGTACCTGTTACAGACATATCTGGCAGCTCGTCACTGGACCATCTCGATTTTAGAAGTTTGTTCAACTGTGTGAGGGTCCCATACTGTACATGAATATTCCAGTTTTGGTCGAACTAGTCCCAGATATGCCTGAGTCTTGATGTTCTGACATGATGTTTTTAAATTTCTTTTTAATTAGGAAGCCTAAAGATTTGTTGCCATTAGCTATGCTGTTGTCTGTATGTTTTGACCATTTTAAGTTTGCTTGTAGTGTAATGCCCAGATATTTAGCTGAAGAGACCAGTTCAAGTTTGTGATTGTGGAGGATATAGTCATGTTTAAACTGTTTTTTCTTTTGTGAGACTGTAAGGACTGTGCATTTGTCTGGATGGAAAGCCATCAACCAGTCCTGCTCCCACCTAGCAGCTGCATCTAAATCCAACTGTAGTGCATCACAGTCACTTTGGGATTTGATGGTTTTGTAGATGATACTGTCATCGGCAAGCAGTCTGAGCTTACTGGATGATAAGTATTCTGGTAGATCATTAATGTATACCAAGAATAATACTGGGCCCAGAACTGTGCCTTGAGGAACACCTGAGGTGAAAGGAGCCAGGTCAGATGACTCTCCATCCAGGACAACTGTTTGTGTTCTGTTACTTAAGAAGGCAGAGACCCAGTTTAGTGTTTCGTTTCGGATACCGTTATAGTTTAATTTATAGAGCAATCTTTTATGAGGAACTTTGTCAGATGCTTTGGCAAAGTCCATTATAATTAAGTCTGTTTGTGTGTTGCTGTTATTATTTGCTGCGAGTTCTTGAATGAATGAGATGAGTTGCGTTTCACAGGATCTAGCTATAGACTGACGGAAGCCATGCTGGAGGTCATACAGTATATTGTTCTTTACAAGATTGTTTATGATGTGTTTGGTGATGATATGTTCCATAAGTTTACAAGAAATACATGTCAATGATATTGGGCTGTAGTTTTCTGGCTTGTATTTTTCCCCTTTTTTTAATACTGGTGCTACATTTGCATGTTTCCAATCTGTTGGTGTTATGCCAGTTTTAAGTGATGTTTTAAAGATTAGTGTAAGAATCGGAGCAGAATGTTTGATCTTTTGAGTTCTTTTAATACTCTGCCACTGATGTTATCTGGGCTACTTGCCTTATGTGGGTTTATGTTATGCAGTAGTTTCTTGACATCAGGTAATGATATTTCTAGTGGTGTTATCACAGGGCGTGAGCTTGGACCTTTGTCTGGGATGCTGTTATTTGATTCAGTTGTAAACACTGATTGGAACTGTGTGTTGAGAATGTCTGCCTTTTGTTTTGTGTCTGCTATAAACTGTCCTTCTTTTTTCAGAGGAGCGACACCTGTGTTATCTGTGTGCAGTGATTTTATAAAGGAAAATAGTTTTTTAGGTTTCGACTGATTGTTACTCTGATGCCGACTTTATAGTGCTACCTCACTGAAATATAATGCCGAAGACACCTAGCAGGACACCCCACCCGTTCAAATTATACTGACAACGGGCAAACCAGTCGTCCCTCTCCTAAATTGCTGAGCATTTAGAACAAGTAGAAACTACCATTTTTACAGACTAGCTGGTATGTCTCGGCCAGGGGACAGAGCCCAAAGCCTTCCTCACAGAGGTGAACGCTCAACTGAAGGCCAAAAGTGAGGCATTGTCAAAGGAGACATTAGGAAGAAGAAAGTTGTTCAGAAAGAAGAAAAAAGATAAGACCCAAATTTAATCGCCTCTTATGATCATGCAATGGGGGCAGCAGGTACAATTCTTACGCCCTACCAGCAGGGACAAGGTGTGCTGTGACCGTGACCCCTGTCAGTATAGCATATGTGTAAGAAACATTTGTAACGAAACCCTGTGGTCAGAGTATGTCAGGTCCGTATTCATATTTTGCCCTTACCAGCTGGCCAGGATTACCTGTCAAAGACACATTTTCAGTGTATTGTCTTTAGTCTGAATTTCCTCTTGCCCAGAAACCAGACTTAGACATTTTCATGATTTTGACAAGAGCCATCCTCAATACTCCAGGGTTCCACCCCTCACTTATGCTCTCTACTCCTGGAATATGTCTTAACAAAACCAATGGCACAGTGTGCACCACCTTGTGGATTAGACAAGATCTAGAAGACTATAGCTTTATCCTTTGATGTACTTCAAAGGAATCTTGCAGTAGCGTAATGGTAAAATCAACTGGCTTTTCAGTCGGGTGTCCCTCCTCTGTAATCTCCAAAGGGCATGTATCAGCTTTATTGATTGGTCAGGTTTTTTTTTTTTACCTGAGACCAATTAACTAGGTAGTTGTGTGCCTTCAATTTTGCTGTGACAATTCCAAAAGTGCAGAGAGCAAAAGTGAGCATAACTCCTGGAGTATCGTGGATGGGCCAGAGCTCACTACTAGATGAAAACATGGAATTTTAAGACACTGCTTGGTGTCGGAAAGTTTCGAGGCGCTGACAACAAAAATCTGCTATGACACAACACATACATCACATATATCGATAAATGGCTTGTTGAAATCAAATCAATGGCTTATTTATTTATCCAATAAAGTCTTTATTATCCCCAACAGCTGCTACATTCTATCATTAGAGTCCTCAGTGTTCAATCGTTCAATATTTCCCATCTGATCAATGCCATTTTGTGTGTCACAAATTACACAGGAATGACAAATCAACAAAAAGAGGCGGTCCAGATTTCTTCTAGATAGAAAAATGTTTCAGTTTCAGTCTGGATCAATACAGTTTGTTGATAAGTCACTCCGATGTATTTTGCATTAACCTACAAAATGGTGCGTCGTTCATATTGGAAATTTTGAACAGTTCATATAGCTAGTGGCTAGGAAAGTTACATTGGTACACAGGGAGGACCTACATGATTCCAAAGTCACAAGAATAATGTAACAGATGGCAAAATACTGCCTCACAGCTGACATCAAGTGTTGTTGTCTAACCTGGGGACGTAGATGTGCTCATGATCACTAGTTCAGCAACATCAAGCTAGGACATTGGCTGAATGAGTACCCGCCTGTATCTTATACATGTTATTGATTTGTGAAATAATAAATAATAATAATATACAGCATTTATATAGCGCCCTATATCATTTGTAAAATTACTCTAAGGCGCTTTACAACATGAATAATAGTAATGGTTATAATTGTGAAAACAAACAACAAAGGCTTGCAATCACTTTCATACATTTAACAAGCAATGTGCACATAATTGAACAAATAAAAGGGTGGTATTTACATGACATCTTTGCAAAGATTCTAAAATGCAGACGTTAAGAGGGGAGTTTTTATGTCCCTCTTGAACTTGGCCAGGGTATTTGACTTCCTAATATATAGCAGATGGTAAGCTATTCCACAACATAGCCGAAACCCTCCCAAAGCATCTGTTTCCGTAGGTCACAGTACGAGATTTTGGGACACACAACAAAGATTCTGACTCCGACCGCAGTGATCGTGACGGCTAATTCAGGGTAACAAGCTCCTGTAGGTACTGAGGAGCTGTTCCATTCAGTGCCTTGTATGTGTATACCAGAATTTTGTACTGCGACCTGTATCGTACAGGTAGCCAGTGCAACGAATAAAGCGCAGGAAGTGAAGAGACTGATAGCCAGTAATCATATATCATACTGTGGTTTTAATATTTAATAACATTATTTCTTATTCAGAAACTTTTGTAGTTTTTCTATAATTAAATATGCATCTGATATGATATTTATTTTCTTTTTTCCCCAGGAATTCCAGAGAATACATTTGCTTACCTTGATGTCAATACTACAGATGAAAACTTAAAAAAGTGTAAGGTTATTCCTTTCTTTCCAGGCCATGTACTGTAATTATACACTTATACCATCCTCGATTTTCCAGGGGTTAAGCTCACTTTCACTCTCAGCACCCCTGGAATGTGTCATAGCGAAATTGATGGGGCACGGCTAGCTATTTGATTGGTCTAGGGTAAAAAAAACCACCTGACCAATCGTCTGATACCTGGCCATTGAAGATTATAGACGAAAGACAACTGACTTCAAAGCCTATCTATTTTACCCTTACACGACCGACAAATTCTTTTGATGTTCAATTACATCAAAGGATCAAACTAGTCTTGTCTCACCCACAAGATTGTGCACCTTGAGCCTTCGACTTTGCTATCATGACATACTCCAAGGGTGTAGAGAGCGAAAATGAGCGTAACCTCTGAATTAGTCAGCATCATGTACAATCTAAATATAATGTGTAAGGGTGTCCTTTAATTAGGTCCTAGCTACCGTACATGTATCCACTGATTATATATATAATGTGTAAATGTGTCCTTTAATTAGGTCCTAGCTACCGTACAGGTATCCACTGATTATATATATAATGTGTAAATGGGTCCTTTAATTAGGTCCTAGCTACCGTACATGTATCCACTGATGATATATTAAGTGTAAATGTGTCCTTTAATTAGGTCCTACTGTACATGCATCCACTGATTATATATATAATGTGTAAATGTGTCCCTTAACTAGGTCCTACCGTACATGTATCCAATGATTATATATATAATTTATACGATGTGTTACAGGCTTCTCTGTACTGAACAGAAGTAGGTGGAAGGGCAAGGAACTGAAAATACAACATGCAAAGGCAGACTTTATGAAAAGGTTAGTGTGATATTAAACATAAGCAGGTTATATCCAAATCTAATGAAAATGTTAGTGTGATATTAAACATAAGCAGGTTATATCCAAATCTTATGGAAAGGTTAGTGTGATATTAAACATAAGCAGGTTATATCAAAATCTTATGGAAAGGTTAGTGTGATATTAAACATAAGTAGGTTATATCCAAATCTAATGGAAAGGTTAGTGTGATATTAAACCTAAGCAGGTTATATCCAAATCTAATGGAAAGGTTAGTGTGATATTAAACCTAAGCAGGTTATATCCAAATCTAATGGAAAGGTTAGTGTGATATTAAACATAAGCAGGTTATATCCAAATCTAATGGAAAGATCATTACGACCACAAATGTTTTAACCCGCCATCAGCAGATGATGGGCTGATCAAATCACTCTTTGTCCATGATCTGCCATCCCTCCGTCCATCTGTCTGTCTTTCAACAATTATTATTGCTATTTTTGTAGTATTTTGTCATGCAAATCGTCCATATCATTTTCAAAATGTTGACGAGTTTTCATTATTAAGAGATATAGTAGTTTTTAATGAGTCTTAAAGGAAGAGCATGAGTCCAGGGCTCAAATATCTGTGTCCCAAAACATCCCTGGTGATATCAAAGTGGAGCAGTTAATGTCTTACTATATAAAAAGGTTGGTATAAGATTAAACATGTAGGGGAGATATTGTTTCAGTGTGTACATTTTTATGTAACATCAATATGAGATTAATCATTAGTCATTAATGTCTTATAATGTAGATAAAAATATCCCAAAGTACTCATACTTGTTACCGTACTGATACTAGTAGATGTTATAATACTTATAGTAGTTCTCTCACAAGTAGAAGTTCTCTTACTTGTAACCAGACTGATACTAGTAGATGTAATAATACTTATAGTAGTTCTCTCTCAAGTAGAAGTTCTCTTACTTGTAACCAGACTGATACTAGTAGATGTAATAATACTTATAGTAGTTCTCTCTCAAGTAGAAGTTCTCGTACTTGTAACCAGACTGATACTAGTAGATGTAATTATACTTATAGTAGTTCTCACACAAGTAGAAGTTCTCGTACTTGTAGTGCATGTAACATGTTTTTCTAGAGGTTGATTCATTAATTCATACATATATCATAATTGTATTCTAGAGATCAGTTGTTTTCTGAACTCCTTTTAACTTGTTATCAGGTTAAAGGAAGAGAGAGAAAATAACTTTGAGAAGGCGGAAAAACCAAAAACCAAGAAAGTGGTATATCAGGATCCTCTGGAGGGGGTAGCTGGTGTGGACAACTTCCACATGAAAGGCGCCGTCCCTGGCACTCCAGTTGATGTAGAGGAAAAGGTAAGTCGCTGGTCGGTAGGAAGTTAAGATGGAATTGTGACCTTGAGGCAATGGTATTGTGACCTTTTGGTAAAAAGTGATTCTACTAGTATTCAAACCCAAATGCTCATTTAAATATTTTAGACAATTATTGATCATGTGAAAATATTGGTTAAATAAATCTTGGTATACAGTGTATGTGCAATACATATATATATGACGTGTATATGACAAATAATTGGTAACCATTGACCTAACCGGTAATTGAATAATTCCATATTTAGACTGATTTCCCTACAATAACATCAATCAGTACTATATAACCATTGAACCTTCATGTCATGTTTGTGTTCTGTATGAACTTGATCATTGTAATCTCTTGATCATTGTAATCTCTTGATCATTGTAATCTCTAGATTGATCTTTGATCATTGACAACTTGACTCTAGATCTATAGCCTGGTCTCATTTATACTTGCTTGACAACATGACCTATAGCCTGTTCTCATTTGTACTTTCTTGACAACATGACTCTATAGCCTGGTCTCATTTGTACTTGCTTGACAACATGACTATATAGCCTGGTCTCATTTGTACTAGCTTGACAACATGACTCTATAGCCTGGTCTCATTTGTACTTGCTTGACAACATGACTCTATAGCCTGGTCTCATTTGTACTTGTTTGACAACGTGACCTATAGCCTGGTCTCATTTGTACTTGACAAAGAGATCAGATGTGTTAGATATGTTGAAAAGTATTCATTCTGTGTTTTTGCAAAAATCAACTGTTTACAAACATGTCCTTCAAAAATGATGAACCTTGTTCAGATATTTTTGAAGTAGGATTATAATCACCAACTTACTCAAGCAACACTGATTCTACTTTAAATGTATATGTATTAAGCTTCTGTAATCGCGCTGCATACCTTTTGGTATCCATACTCAAAGCCAAGCGCCCCACTGATCAACCCACAAACCTATACCTGACCTTGGCTCCATCACCTTTAATTTTAATTTAAATATTGTAACATTTCCTTTCTAACCCTTAGCCTTTAACTATTTAACTTATATAACTAGTGCAGTCAAATGTTAAAAACATGTCTTTTTTCATCTTCAGAATTGGGTGGTTGGAAAATATGGCCGAGTGTTACCCATTGTCAACATTCGAAGACGAGACAAGAGGAAGATATCCTTTAAAAGAATAATGTATATATATATAGTCATAAGTAGGATGACGTGTACTTATCCATTGGGATATTGTGAGGGTTGGGGCAGGGGTCAGTGAAACTCACCCTACCTGTTCACTTTCCTTAGTACAGCAATATATCAATACAAGTACTAGGATATACTTGCTACAGAACTTTTAGAACAATGTACTTGTATATGTTCTTTTGTATTGGAAAATCTTTATTGATACAATGCTATCATGTTTGTCGAAATACAAGCTCCTGAGAGCTTATGTTTATTGTTCGACCCATTCGACGTTAAATAAAGCTTCTTGTATCTTGTATACCATTTTCAATATAACTGATTAATCATTTATAATCCTTAACAAAAGTACTTCATGACGGTTGACCCTTCAAAGTTTTGCCACAATTCTAAGAGGATAAAAGAGGATGACATGGAAAACTCAGATACAGGGGTCCAGAACCTGACATGGAAAATAGATACAAAGGACTCTGAGGTGATCAAACGCAGGAAAGGAGAATTCCCGGCATGGAAGCAGAAGAAAAAGAAACAAACAGCTGATGCAGACATGAAATTGCTTGCCAATTACTATGAATCTTTCACTAAAACTAATGCTGAGAATACATCTAATAATACTGACTTTGAGGTGGTTCCAAAAAGTTTCCTGAAAGTTCCCCAGAAGAGTAGTTACTTCAGTGAGGACAGTGATTCTAATGAGGACAGCACAGAGAACTGTAAAACAAGTACTCCATTTCCCAGTCCTTTACCCAAATTACAGCAAAAAGCAACAGTCAAAACAGGAAAGGACCACAGTGTTAAACAGAGAAATGACAGTACAGGAAAACAAACAATGCTGCCAGACCCAAAATGTACTCCTATAATGAAACCATTGGGTAAGGGACAAAAGGACATAGGTGATAAACCAGTGGGAAATGAAGATAATTCAAAGTCATTAAGTCCGTGTAAAAAAACAGTTACTCTGAAGAATACTTCAGTGAAGTCAGTAACGTCTAATATCTCTTCTGCTAGTTCCTCTCAGAAAACAGTGTCCAGGAAATCTGTGCCTGATCAAAATTCTACCAGTACTTCAAAAATGTCAAAAGTACTGGCTGAAGTAGAAGAGCAACTTCATGATCAGTCTTTAAAGCCAAAAGGAGGACAGGTTGAAAAGACTGATTTTTCAAACCCTTCTGTGAACAAGTCTTCTAACAAAAGGACAGACAGTTTCACTGAGGGGAAGAAAAGTTTAACAAAGAAACCTAAACTACAGGCCTTTGGTGGAACTAGAAATTTGTATGACAATCCGTCATCTGAGAGCCAACAGAAAGTGGAGTCTGCTGCACCAACTAGTACAGCCAGCCCTAGTTCAGTAAGTGCCCCAGCTGAACCTCACAAAGAGGCCATGTTGGGAGTGAAGAGAACACTTTTCCAAACCTCGATGTTGAAAACTGCACCGGAAAAGGAGAAAGAAGTGCAAGAGGATTCTGATGGAGAGTCTGTGTCGTCTACCGATACAGATGTAATCATTGCCTCGGCCAAGAAACAGCGGGGAGGGGGCACTGTGATGGGATATGGATCACTAGAAACACCTGTATCTCTCCAGGCCTCCCTCGCCGACAGTGTCTACAGCGAGTTTGGTGGAGGGCTGGTGGACGGAGAGGTATCGGGTCAAGCTAGCTGGATGGAAGTGCACGACAATTATGAGGCAAATGACAGTGATGATTCGGATGATTTTGAAAAGCTCGCTGTAAAAATATTAAAGAAAACTCAACAGACAAACCTTTTAGCTTCAAATAAAGGTTTTGAAAATAAAGATGGCAAGACTAAGGAAAAGATAGTGCAGAATTCTGAAATTGAAAATTCCAAAGATTCAGACTCGGACACTGAAAGTGATGATGAAAATACCGATACAAGTGATAGTGGTGACGACGATGAAAGTAGTAGTAGTGTTGATGATGTTGATGATACAGACCAAGAGGAGGAAGAGGACAGTGATGAAGAGGATAGCACTAGTAGTGACGAGGAAGATACAGGGGTAAATAAGGGTGTATTGAAAAATACAGAGATCAGCAAGGAGGTAAAGATCAGGAAGGGGAAGCAAGACCAACAGGAAGACAGTCACGCCGCAGGGGAGGACAAAGATAAGCGAGGAGCGCAAGAAAGAACAGAGAACTCTGCTTCCGACACCAAGGAAAATAAAGGAAAGACACAAGACAAGGTGGACCAAAAGAGGCTGGCTATTGAGGCGAACAGGAAGAAGCAGGAGTCACTACGGCTGAAACAGGTGGAATACAACGCCCGGAGGTCTATCATCAAACGCGCCCTGTCAGCAACGGTAGGTGCAGTCTAGGCCATCTAATTGGTGTCTAGTCAATGATTTCAGACCTGTATCTGAATTGATAAATTTTCTTTTGATAATGACAAAACCAGTATTTGACAAACCATAGCATAGATTATTGTTGTAATTGTTCAAAAACAGCTAACCCGAATTTCCTCTGGCCCAGACAGATTAGACCGTTTGGTATCGGGGAGTGACTAATCAACAAATGATGCTGTCCGGAAATCTTCTAAACAAAGAATAATATATGCCGTTTTCGGTCCGTATCCGTACGGTTTATTGTTGACCATGACCTACAAAAATGGCGTTCGCTCAGGTGGGATATTTTGAATGATTGAAAATCGAGGACTCTACTGGCGGAATATTTAGCAGCTGTTGGTGATAATAAGAGCTGATTTTGATCAATAAATAATCCATTTATCGATAAAGGTGAGGTATGTGTTGTGTCATAGTAGATTTTTGTTGTCAGCACCTCATAACTCTCCGATACCAAATAGTGTCGGGGAATTCCACGTTTTCATATAGCAGTGCGCTCTGACCCCACACCAGACATCTATCTGTCAAATGTCTAAGTCTGGTGTCGGGGCCAGAGGAAACTCGGGCTAAAAAACAGCATTGTTACAGATTGTAAATACTATAATTTGAATATGAAAACCGACATCAGTTGATATAAGTTCTTTGTAGGATTTACTACGGTGGAATGAAAGATTAAGTAAAATAGCTGTAAATTTTCCTTACAAATAAAGCGATCCAAATCTTTTGCTTTCGATACAATGTCGATCATCTTTGTAGGACAAATAAACACTAGTTTCAACATTTTAAATGTTTTAAATGTTAATTTAATCTGAAACAAACAGGACAACACAAAGAGGTCCAACAGGATTGTGTTTGACTCGGACGGTGATGACGATACTGCTCAGAAACCCGTCACTAAAACTACAGCTTCCCAACAACCTGACAAGAAACCCTGGGACCTAGAGGACAGTGATGAGGGAGATGATAGTGAAGATGACAGCAGCGAGGAGGAGGAGAGCGACGAGGAAAGTGATGAAAAACTCCAGTCTGTGGTAAAATATTGTTCTCAATCTGGCAATCTTTACTAGAGAGGTAGAGCAGACCAATAAATAATTCATGTAAACTTCATCATTTTAGCAGTAATTTGTTATTAGTGGTAGTCTTATTTGAATGCTTTTTGTTCTTTTAAAAAAAATGTTAAATGATTGTTACTGTTGAATATGAGAACTTTGTTATTTTGTGCTAATTCTTTATGTGAGTATTGTATAAAATAGCCAATGATGAGCAGAAATATGGATATGTTGATCCAGACAGTAATCGTTAATAACTGTGCTATTTCTACACATCGAGTCATAAGGTATAGGATGTCACTCTACAGTGTGAGATTGGGATACCTCAACCATAGGGTTTTGTCCAGGACTATGTACAAACAAGTATACAAGGTTTCATCAGCTGGTTTCATGATTATACAGGGGTCTATTCAGATAGGTTTCATAAAGAGGCATAGGTTTTGACAGGTCTCATGGATGTACAGTAGCCCAAATTTCCTCTGGCCCTGACACCAGACTTGACAGATGGATGTCTGGTAACCCACACCAGACATCTATATCTGTTAAAATGTCTGGTGTCAGAGCCAGAGAAAACTTGGGCTAGAAAATGTCTGGTGTCGGGGCCAGAGGAAACTTGGGCTAGAAAATGTCTGGTGTCGAGGCCAGAGGAAACTTGGGCTAGAAAATGTCTGGTGTTAGGGCCAGAGGAAACTTGGGCTAGAAAATGTCTGGTGTCAGGGCCAGAGGAAACTTGGGCTAGGATGTACAGGAGTCACTTTAAAAGACTAGACTAGAGGGGTCAGTTAAGATATATATAATGGTTATTCAGGTTTCATGGCTAGGTAGAGGTCAGTTAAGTTAGATTTTTTTGTGGTTGGTTCAGAAAGACAATTATGGATATACAGGGGTAATTTTAGACAAGTTGGTTTATAAGATATTGCAAAATGATAATAAATTGTTGATATGTTTTTACAGGGAGCTTCTGCAGCAGAGAAGAAGGAAAAGATGTCCCTGTTTGAGGAATCCTCAAGTGAAGACGACGACAGTGATGAGGATGCCTTCGAAAATAAACCCCAGTTTGAAGGAGAAGTGGGATCTAAGGTAAGATTAACATGTAACACTTACCTGAGCTTGAACATCACACCTAGTCTTGATAAAGTTTACTGTATTCATTGAATCGAATACCTAGTTTTGTTGACTGTATTCATTGTATCGAATACCTAGTTTTGTTGACTGTATTCATTGTATCGAATACCTAGTTTTAGGCACCCTGGACATTAAAGAAGTTGATGATTTTGAGGAAGGCTCTTAATAGGGACTAAGGTGGATGGTCGTATTTTTTTTCAGATTCTGTAAAATACCCATCTTTCAAGCATCTGAAATAGTTGTACACTGTTACAGTGGTTCAGCCAGGCAGGCATTGTTATTCTTTCCCGTGAAAATAAAGTTTATGTCGTGGAAAATGCTTGTTCCCTTTTTCCCTCTGATTTTAAAATCATCAAATGGTTTTCTCACCGTACTGAGAATACAAATGTTATTCCCATCTTGAATTACTTGATGTATTCATACGAGACGAATGTATGTCTTAATATTAATTAGCATTTTTAAGACATTGTATGCAGAAACAAAGATAAAGCATATTTGTCTGACATAATAGTGTCAGTTCATGGTTAGGAGCTCTCCTTGATTGGATGAACTGATAAAACTGAATGATGTCTCTTTTCGATTGTTTGTAGTTGACAAAGTTTTGTCAGGTTAGTTGTAGATTGAATGTGCTTGCTTTGAATGTTTTTAGTTGATGAAGCTGCAAATGAAATTCTCCAGTGACACCCGGTTCAAAATCGACAAGAGATTTGTGGAGAGTGACGAAGAGCAGGATGACGGAGGTAGTAAAATAAGATTACTGTACATATGTATGTAGGTCATGTGTAAAACATATGTATGTAGGTCATGTGTAAAACTGTATGTAGGTCAAGTGTAAAACGGCATGTACTGGTATGTAATGCAAGATACATTAATAGCGAAACCCTGGGGGACCTAACAAATTGAGTCTGATGCAAAAGTGAAATTGAAGATTATCTGCAATACGGTTCATCAGTTTGGAAATATGTAGTATTAAAACTTTATTTTAAACACAAACAATGTACGTATGAATACACGTCGCAACGTTTCAAGATTGACTGGTCTGTTTGTCGAGCTTTAACTGAGTGAGCGATTTGTATTGTTGTATATTTCATATGTCACTCGAGCCTATTGATAGAGATTGTATTCACACTGAATTGATCATCATCATTGGGTTTCCGGTCACTGTTTTACCTGTTCCTCCTTTTGATGTGTATTTTTGCTTTCTGTGTCCGCGTATAACTTGAGGATGCTCCAAGTGTTGTGCTGTCTTGGCAAATTTGCTGAACTTATTTGAAAGATATACTACAGTACATAAAGAAACATTATGCAGATCAAGTTATGGGTGGACTGTCAATATATCCCAATATGTCCATACTAAAGCATGGTTTACTGGGTACATGTACAGTAATAACAGTGATTATCTTATGTCAATATCAATTTGGAAAATTTAGAATTAATGATCAAGTCTGATTGCCACTTTTAAATGATGCTGTATATGTTTGAAATGCCTAATGTTGTTGGCTTCGCTGTACAGAGGGCAGTAACGAGGAGGTAGAAGATGAAAAGATGAGAAATCTGAAGGTACTACAAGAAGTGGTAGGAGTTCAAGTTGCCGTGGTAACTGACAAGAAAGACCGGTTGAAGAAACAATTCAAGTAAGATATTTGCTGAACATGAAACTGTTACATTTTTGTGGAAATGATCATGGTCTTGAACAATTTTCCGAATCCAATATGGCCTCACAGCTGCTGTCTTGAAATGTTTTTTAAAATAATTGAAAATTTAAAATAATCTCAAAAAGCATTGACACTTTTTGAAACGAGAGAATTTTTTATTCGGTCATGTGATCAAAATCTGTTAATTCTACCTTTGAATATAGTGCCACAGTATAGTAGTGTTTTATAATGACTGTTGGTTGTATGCCATTGTATTTTACTCCTGCAAGTGTTATACCTCCATACAAGGAGAGAAAAATGTGGTACTTCAGGATTGATATATAGACTTTGTATATTAACATTTATGAGTGTCAGGATTTGAAATTTAGTTAGCACCTTAACCATAATATACATTTTCATTCTGTCCATGTGATGTTCCAGGGATATATCAGCTTTGCAGTATGACCCTAGTAGGGAAGACCACAAAAACTTTGAAATCCAGCCAACCACAGATGCAGGTCAAAAGAAAAACATAGTAGAGTAAGTGTTCTTTAATAGTAGAAAATCAATAGTGACATGTTATGGTCACCTTTGACATGAGGATAGGTTGTATGGACTCAGAACCTGCTTAATGAAAAATGCATGAATAAGTATGAAATTTTTAATGACAAATTGTATAACAATGTCCTAATTGATATGATTACATAACTTGTGGGACCTTATTTTTTGGGACAATTGTATTATTTTTTATGAGTGCAAAAAGAAACACTTCATTACTTTGAAACACTGGATATCTGTGTGTACTATACTTCTTTATGCCTGTAGGTTTTACTAGGGAAAACTTTCATTCAGGATTTCAAGTTCATAGTAAATATGTAAGGAATTCATATAAGTTAATATTTTACTCCAGACACCTAAATTAAATCATAAATAAATATGTATTTTACTGGTGACATTTTTGTGTCATTCTAGTGTCTCTACCCAGTGTTATGGACAGTGGTTTATTTTCCTATCAGAGATAATTGTAAATAGTTATATCTGCAGTTATTGCTCATATAGTTATTTATCTATTAATGGTGAAACAATAAACGGAGTCAAGGTGGGGGTTGAATATAGACCCCATCATGAAAATGTTATCTCTCACAAAAATGTTTTTTTTTAAATTGATTCACAGTAAATATATAGCCTGTGTGAATAACCCAGAAATGTGTGGACAAGCTGCATCAGTATACTGTCCCATATAATGATCCTATCTGTGTTGTATAAAGAGGATCAGCTTTATTGTGCATTAAATTGTTCAAGTATACAATGCTTATTCCATAAGCAAACATTTTCTTGATTGACAGATATATATTCTTTACATCTGAATTAGCAAAAAGAATAAGTCAAAGAAACAGAAAGCTGAGGAGGGGGCCGAGACAGAGGAAGCCGAACCTTTACCTGTCGTCAGCGGTGAAAAGTTTTATGAAGTCAGTTCTGCACTAGATAATGCCTTTAAGACGTCTGATGACAATGACAGCAAAACAGAAACGGGGGAGTTTTCCCTGTTGGCTGCTTTTGGCAGGAAAGTAGAGGACCATGATGATGCTGAAGAAATACATGGTAAGTAAAGAAATACGTGGTAAGTAAAGAAATACATGGTAAGTAAAGTAATACATTGTAAGTAAAGAAATACATGGTAAATGGTAAGTAAAGAAATACATGGTAAGTAAAGAAATACATTGTAAGTAAAGAAATACGTAAGTAAAGTAATACATTGTAAGTAAAGAAATACATGGTAAGTAAAGAAATACATGGTGAGTAAAGAAATACTAGGTAAGTTAAGAAATACAGAAATACATGGTAAGTAAAGAAATACAGAAATACATAGTAAGTAAAGAAATACAGGGTAAGTAAAGAAATACATGGTAAGTTAAGAAATAAATGGTAAGTAAAGAAATACATGGTAAGTAAAGAAACACATGGTAAGTTAAGAAATACATGGTAAGTTAAGAAATACATGGTAAGGTAAGAAATACAGAAATACATGGTAAGTAAAGAGATACATGGTAAGCAAAAGAAATACAAAGTAAGTAAAGAAATACATGGTAAGTTAAGAATTACAGAAATACATGGTAAGTTAAGAAATACATGGTAAGCAAAAGAAATACATAGTAAGTAAAGAAATACATGGTAAGTAAAGAAACACATGGTAAGTTAAGAAATACATGGTAAGGTAAGAAATACAGAAATACATGGTAAGTAAAGAAATACATTGTAAGTAAAGAAATACAGAAATACATAGTAAGTAAAGAAATACATGGTAAGTTAAGAATTACAGAAATACATGGTAAGTTAAGAAATAAATGGTAAGTAAAGAAATACATGGTAGGTTAAGAAATACATGATAATAAGAAATACATGGTAAGTAAAGAAACACATGGTAAGTTAAGAAATACATGGTAAGGTAAGAAATACAGAAATACATGGTAAGTTAAGAAATACAGTAATACATGGTAAGTAAAGAAATACAGAAATACATAGTAAGTAAAGAAATACAGGGTAAGTAAAGAAATACAGACATACATGGTAAGTAAAGAAATACATTGTAAGTAAAGAAATACGTAAGTAAAGTAATACATTGTAAGTAAAGAAATACATGGTAAGTAAAGAAATGCATGGTGAGTAAAGAAATACTAGGTAAGTTAAGAAATACAGAAATACATGGTAAGTTAAGAAATAAATGGTAAGTAAAGAAATACATGGTAAGCAAAAGAAATACATAGTAAGTAAAGAAATACATAGTAGAGGACCATGATGATGCTGAAGAAATACATGGTAAGTAAAGAAACACATGGTAAGTTAAGAAATACATGGTAAGCAAAAGAAATACAAAGTAAGTAAAGAAATACATGGTAAGTTAAGAAATACATGGTAAGCAAAAGAAATACATAGTAAGTAAAGAAATACAGGGTAAGTAAAGAAATACATGGTAAGTTAAGAATTACAGAAATACATGGTAAGTTAAGAAATACAGTAATACATGGTAAGTAAAGAAATACAGAAATACATAGTAAGTAAAGAAATACAGGGTAAGTAAAGAAATACAGACATACATGGTAAGTAAAGAAATACATTGTAAGTAAAGAAATACGTAAGTAAAGTAATACATTGTAAGTAAAGAAATACAGAAATACATGGTAAGTAAAGAAATACATTGTAAGTAAAGAAATACATGGTAAGTTAAGAATTACAGAAATACATGGTAAGTTAAGAAATAAATGGTAAGTAAAGAAATACATGGTAGGTTAAGAAATACATGATAATAAGAAATACATGGTAAGTAAAGAAACACATGGTAAGTTAAGAAATACATGGTAAGCAAAAGAAATACAAAGTAAGTAAAGAAATACATGGTAAGTTAAGAATTACAGAAATACATGGTAAGTTAAGAAATACATGGTAAGGTAAGAAATACAGAAATACATGGTAAGTTAAGAAATAAATGGTAAGTAAAGAAATACATGGTAAGTAAAGAAATACATAGTAAGTAAATAAATACATGGTAAGTAAAGAAATACATTGTAAGTAAAGAAATACATGGTAAGTTAAGAAATACAGTAATACATGGTAAGTAAAGAAATACAGAAATACATAGTAAGTAAAGAAATACATGGTAAGTAAAAGAAATACATGGTAAGTAAAGAAATACATGGTAGGTTAAGAAATACATGATAAATTAAGAAATACAGATGCAGAACATGATTAAATCATATTCTTTGATGTGAACTTTTTGCTAATGTTATATGTCTCTTCACATGAACATGTATATAAATACATAACAGTGTTTTCAACCTCATAAATACAGCCACCACTTAACCTGTTATCCAACTATCCAGCCACCGCTAATGCCGTTGTCCAACTACCTTTTCTATACGGGGGCCTATTGTCTCACTATCTAGTGGTCATTTTAAGGAACAGATTGACCTTTTCTATACGGGGGCCCATTGTCTCACTATCTAGTGGTCGTTATAAGGAACAGATTGACCTTTTCTATACGGGGGCCCATTGTCTCACTATCTAGTGGTCGTTTTAAGGAACAGATTGACCTTTTCTATACGGGGGCCCATTGTCTCACTATCTAGTGGTCGTTTTAAGGAACAGATTGACCTTTTCTATACGGGGGCCCATTGTCTCACTATCTAGTGGTCGTTTTAAGGAACAGATTGACCTTTTCTATACGGGGGCCCATTGTCTCACTATCTAGTGGTCGTTTTAAGGAACAGATTGACCTTTTCTATACGGGGGCCCATTGTCTCACTATCTAGTGGTCGTTTTAAGGAACAGATTGACCTTTTCTATACGGGGGCCCATTGTCTCACTATCTAGTGGTCGTTTTAAGGAACAGATTGACCTTTTCTATACGGGGGCCCATTGTCTCACTATCTAGTGGTCGTTTTAAGGAACAGATTGACCTTTTCTATACGGGGGCCCATTGTCTCACTATCTAGTGGTCGTTTTAAGGAACAGATTGACCTTTTCTATACGGGGGCCCATTGTCTCACTATCTAGTGGTCGTTTTAAGGAACAGATTGACCTTTTCTATACGGGGGCCCATTGTCTCACTATCTAGTGGTCGTTTTAAGGAACAGATTGACCTTTTCTATACGGGGGCCCATTGTCTCACTATCTAGTGGTCGTTTTAAGGAACAGATTGACCTTTTCTATACGGGGGCCCATTGTCTCACTATCTAGTGGTCGTTATAAGGAACAGATTGACCTTTTCTATACGGGGGCCCATTGTCTCACTATCTAGTGGTCGTTATAAGGAACAGATTGACCTTTTCAATACGGGGCCCCACTGTCTCACTATCTAGTGGTCGTTTTAAGGAACAGATTGACCTTTTCAATAAAAGTAATTATTCCAGTAATCAAGCCATAACTAATTTCAAAATTCCTCTACCCAAAATGGAAACACACATATGTCTATATTCTTTTCTTTTCGTTTAAAATCAAAATCTACTGTAGTTGCCTCCCCTGTTAGTTGTCAGATTTCAAAATCCAATAAAATGCCCCCCCCCCCCCCCCTGCTGTAGTTGCCTCCCCTGATAGTTGTATGATTTCTGAATTCCATAAAATGCCCCTCCCCCCTCTACTGTAATTACCTTCCTTGATTATTGTCAGATTTCAAAACACTAAAAATAGGGCCCATCCCCCAACAATTAAAGTATAAAACTCTAGAACTCAACAAAAAAAAGCATATCAGCCTTATCTTCAAATTTTGCATAACATCTAACATAATGTTAGAATGATTTTTAATCTTTCAGATGAACCTACAGCACCCACTAATAAGTGGAAGGGATTAAATGTCCAAAACAGTAGTGACGAGGAAGACTTGAGTGATGGTAGCGACGAGGAGAAAGACACTGAAGGAGGAGGAGAGGGTTCCAAGTACGAGCTTCAAAAAGTCCACTGTAGAAGTGTTTAATAGTTTTGTACACTTAGGTGCTGCTGTGAATTCATTAAACTGATATTCTATTGTGATTGATATAATCTTTCCCAACCTTGGAGGTCAGACAGAAAAATCTTAACCGTCGGGGTAAGATTCTTAAATGTCTAGCCAGAGGCTTTGTCGAGAGCCAGACTTTTAACAATCTTACCCCGAGGGTTGAGATTTTCTCTCTTACTCTGTGTGGATTAATTTTTTTTCTACCAAAATTATTTTATTTAATATAAGTGGTAATTTCATGAAATGCAAGCATAGCTTTCATAATTTCCAGCAGATTTATCTTCCATGATCTACTATTGTTGACGTGGCGTCATACAGTTGTTATAACAGGGTATCCCCGTCTTTACCCTAGGGTAAGACAGAGATATCTTTCCCTGACCAGAAGTGTTGATATCTCTGTCTGATGGTAGAGAATTGGTAGTACTGATATACTTTATCAAGGTAAAAGCATGTTGGTCTCCTATGTAAAATGTATAGTAGATTTAGTGTAAAAGCATGTTGTTTCTGAGATGACATGGTTAATACAAAGTTGAATTATTTACTATATTCTTAACTTATTCATCTACTTGAATGTTGTTTTGTGATACTTGTAGGCAAGAGGAGAAATCTGTGTCTGTTACAAAAAACAAAAACGATTTTTTCTTTACGGAAGACGACGAGCGAATCAAAGGTAGGTATACTGTTTGTATTGGTTGGAATAAGTCCACCAAGTTTCAGAATAGATACCACTAGTAATATCATTTCATATAATTTCCTGGGTGGGTTACAAATGAAAAAGAAACATGCTTTAACAGCTTTTGATGCAATGTTTTATAACCATTAAATTGTTGAGTTGTGCTATATGCCCAAAAACATATCATAGGTGAAAATATAATATTATTAAACTTTAGAAATAATCCAGAAAGACTAAATTAATCATATTTTTGAAGAAAGAAAAATCACAAAGTTTGTAATTGGGACAAAATTGTGTTAAATTGTCAACTTTATGTTTATCAGAGGGGATAGCAAGCTTTTGTAGACAGGAGGATATAGAGGAGATCCGCGAACATTGGCAGGAACGGAGACCTGACCTCATCAAGGTCAGTACACAATAATCTTGTTTACTTTGTTCTTTCTATTTTCACTCCATTTTCTGTCTTAGCATAAAACTGCTTGTCATACTGAGTAAATAACAAAGTGCATGCTGGTATTTGGGAATTACCAATACCATTATAACAAATACCAAATTCTCATTTTCCTGGTTTTTTCTGAGTCATAACTTTAAAACAGTTTCATACATCTCTCTAAAACTTTGTACACATGTCTGAAACAGTGCCAAAGTTCTGCTTTTGATATTTTGGATACCCCCCCCCCCTGTTTTCATGGGAACATACAGCTAAAATTACAAATTCTCAGTTTTTTCTGATGATACACATAACTCTAAAACCATTTCACGTATCGGTACGAAACTTGGCTGCCCTATATTACTTGGCTAAGCCTCTGTATGGCTGCCTTCATTGCCCTGTTTGTCACTGCTAGCCCTTTGAACATTCTCTTTACTGATCAATGTTGCCTGTCTGTTCATGATGTTTCTCCTTTTGTTTTAATGTATCCTCATTTCGTGTTTTCTTTTCATATCAACTTAAGTTTATTACCAATTTTGTCCTCGAGTTGATGTGGTGGTATACATGTTTCTGCTTTAATGCATATTGTGAATCATTTGTATTTTTGGAGATATACACTTCTTTTTGTGATATACTGTAGTTACATTTTCAAAGAAGGTTGTTACCAAATTAAAATATAGAAAATACGTTAATACAGTCATAAGAAGTGTGTATATATTGTTAATTTTGAGAACCACGTTCTACTGGATGAGTCATTTGAATCACACAGAAAGAAGTACTCACTAAAATTAAAACATTTGCAGTATATGAGATGCCATGACAGTGTGTTTTTGTTGTACTGTAGGCCTACCATGCTAAACACAAGAGAGCTGTGAGGAATAAACGAGCACTAGAGAAGAAAAAGATGACGGCGAAACGACAATAAGGATGTTATCTGTTCTCACGATGTAAATCTATTTTATTCAAGAATACACTCAATGATTTTGAAGATTAGGATATTTATATTATTCTATTACTGTAATGGATAATTTTGTACAACTAATTGTTTTTGTCGTACTTATTCAGCTACTAATGATGCTCATGTGCTGATGATGAAGGAAGGGATTCGTATCATTTGTACAAGAGAAAGAAAGAATGAATAAATTCATATTTAAGAAGCAAAACAATTGTTTTCCATTGTCATTTGATCAAAGTCACACAAAAGAATGTGTCACTAGCTGTGAGACAATGTACTTCCCTTTATCGGTAACGAAATAAACCTGCTACTGTCCACATTTAAGTACAAGCCAGTCTGTTTCCTGTTGATGATGATGAACTGTACACGGCTGAAAGAGACTTTCCTGGTCCTTCAAGTTTGCATTCACATCTATTGATGGTGTTCCTCCTCATATAGAAGAAGGCCAGAACTATCTGCATGTTATCAGGACTTCAAATGTATGTTACTACTTGTGTTAATTTATGACGCTTTAACAAATCTTATACTTCTGACCGTGAAGAGTAATTTGTTACAGTATAGGATACCTTATATTAAGTTCTGACCTTGAAGTGTCGCTTGCACGACATTATGATGGTGAAGAGTACCTAGCACTAATTTATGACAGTGAAGAACTCCTTGCTCTAATTATGACGGTAAAGAGTACCTTGCACTAATTCATGATGGTTAAGAGTACCTTGCACTAATTTATGATGAAGAGAGCCTAGCACTAATTTAGGACGGTGAAGAGTACCTTGCTATAATTTGTGACGGTGAAGAGTACCTAGCACTAATTTATGACGATGAAGAGTACCTAGCACTAATTTATGACGGTGAAGAGTACCTAGCACTAATTTATGACGGTGAAGAGTACCTAGCACTAATTAATGATGGTGAAGAGTACCTTGCACTAATTAATGATGGCTAAGAGTACCTTGCACTAATTTATAATAATAATAATAATAATAATATACAGCATTTATATAGCGCCCTATATAATTTGTAAAATTACTCTAAGGCGCTTTACAACATATGGATAATAGTAATGGTTATAATTGTGAAAACAAACAACAAAGGCTTGCAATCACTTTCATACATTTAACAAGCAATGTGCACATAATTGAACAAATAAAAGGGTGGTATTTACATGACGTCTTTGCAAAGATTCTAAAATGCAGACGTGAAGAGGTGAGTTTTTATGTCCCTCTTGAACTTGGCCAGGGTATTCGACTTCCTAATAGCAGATGGTAAGCTATTCCACAACGTAGCCGAAACCCTCCCAAAGCATCTGTTTCCGTAGGTCACAGTACGAGATTTTGGGACACACAACAAAGATTCTGACTCCGACCGCAGTGATCTTGACGGCTGATACAGGGTAACAAGTTCCTGTAGGTACTGAGGAGCTGTTCCATTCAGTGCCTTGTATGTGTATACCAGAATTTTGTACTGCGACCTGTATCGTACAGGTAACCAGTGCAACGAATAAAGCGCAGGTGTGATGTGCTCTCTCTTTCGAGTACGAGTAACTAGCCGTGCTGCAGTGTTCTGAACCCTCTGCAGACGACTAGTTAGTTTGTCAGATATACCACAGAGCAGGGCGTTACCATAATCCAACCGAGAGGTAACAAGTGAATGCACCAAAATCTTGCATGCATCTGCAGTTAGAAACTGCCGAATACAGCCGATGTTCCTGATCTGGTAGTAACAGGATTTGGCAATAGCGTTCACTTGTTTCTCCATGTTCAGAGAACTGTCAAAGTATACCCCTAGGTTTTTAACAGCTGGAACAGTCTCAATAGTTCTGGCACCAACCTTGAGCTGGAGAGCCATTGTTTGCTGACACTTTGGGGAAAAGACGATTAGTTCCGTCTTTTCCTGATTAAGTTTAAGCATGTTGGCGTTCATCCAGATACTGATATCTGTCAGACAAGCTTCCAGACTTTCTGAGACTGTATTCCAACTGTCCTGTGGTTTTATGACCATGTAAATTTGTGTGTCATCAGCATAGCAATGATAGCGAAGGCTATGGCGACGACAAATCTCTCCAATCGGTTTGGAGTACATACAATATTTTCGTGGTCCTAACACCGACCCTTGAGGAACCCCGAAATCTAGTACTTTGTCATGTGAGGTGGCAGATCCGATGGCAACACACTGTCGTCGTTCACTCAGGTATGACTGTATCCAGCATAGTGCGGTATCAGTCACTCCATAAGAGTATTCCAGACGTTTATAAAGTATGCCATGGTCGATGACGTCAAATGCAGCTGACAAGTCCAGCATGACAAGCACCGCTCTGCACTTGTTATCCAATGCAGAAGCTATATCACTATGTACACGTAGGAGGGCCGTCTCAGTAGAGTGTCCCATGCGGTAGGCCGATTGCATGTTGTCATGGAGACTGTTTGCATGGAGATGAACCTCTAAACGCCGGGACACAACCTTCTCCAAGATCTTAGACAGAAAAGGCAGATTTGAAACTGGGCGGTAGTTTTTCAACTCCTCCTTGTCCATTCCAGGCTTTTTTAACAATGGTCTGACATGTGCCTTCTTGAAACATAATGGAACCTTTGACTCAACCAATGATTTATTCATGATTGCGGTAATCAAAGGAAGCAGTGCTTCAAGACATTGCTTTAATAGGTCTGTAGGCAGTGGATCAAGCTCACAGGACTTCGATTGCGAGGTCATGATAATGTTGCGCAACTCGTCCTGGGTTGTTGGTGAGAGCTTTGTCAATGGTTCCCCATCAAATGCAATGTCAGCAGTCATGACAGAGATGTCAATGTCAGCAGAGGTGTTCACTTCGGTAATATTTTTCCTGATTGAGCTGATTTTATTCAGAAAGTAATCACTGAACTTGCTTGCTAAGTCTTTTTCAGAATTACAGCTTGGTAGGATAATTTCACCTTTCTGTCCCATTAGGTTTTTGGTGAGTCTAAAAAGTTGTCTTTTATCCTTGCCACATCCTTCGATTTTTTCCGAATAATAACCCTTCTTTGACTGAAAGAGAAGTGAACCAACTAGCCGACATTGCTCTCTATAAATCAGTTTGTGAACGGTTAATTTGGTTCGTCGCCACTGTCTCTCTGCTTGTCTACGTTTCTGTTTTTCCACGCGGAGATTTTCATTATACCACGGGGCATTTGGTCTCACAGTTATCACCTTAGTTTGCAGAGGTGCGTGTTTCTCTATAAGGGCTTCTATACCAAACGAATTAACGACTATGAAGAGTACCTTGCACTAATTTACGACGGTAAAGAGTACCTTGCAATAATTAATGACGGTAAAGAGTACCTTGCACTAATTTACGACGGTAAAGAGTACCTTGCACTAATTTATGACGATGAAGAGTACCTTGCACTAATTTATGACGATGAAGAGTACCTAGTATTAATTTATGACGAAGAAGAGTACCTTGCACTTATTCATGACGGTAAAGAGTACCTTGAACTAATACATGACGGTTAAGAGTACCTTGAACTAATTCATGACGATGAAAAGTACCTTGAACTAATTCATGACGATGAAGAGTACCTTGAACTAATTCATGACGATGAAGAGTTCCTTGAACTAATTCATGACGATGAAGAGTACCTTGCACTTATTCATGACGGTAAAGAGTACCTTGAACTAATACATGACGGTTAAGAGTACCTTGAACTAATTCATGACGATGAAGAGTACCTAGAACTAATTCATGACGATGAAAAGTACCTTGAACTAATTCATGACGATGAAGAGTACCTTGAACTAATTCATGACGATGAATAGTACCTTGAACTAATTTATGACGGTAAAGAGTACATTGCACTTATTCATGACGGTAAAGAGTACCTTGAACTAATTCATGACGATGAAGAGTACCTAACACTAATTCATGACTGTAAAGAGTACTTTGCATTCAATTGACTGTATAAAGTTGGTAAATGTATTGTAATATTATCAGTACATTTACAGTTCCCTTATTTCAAGTAATACAAACAATGATGAACTATAGAAACAATATAGTTTATTAAGTATCTATATCAACATCTGTATACATGTACGTGTAATAGTACATGTATGATGTGTATAGCAAAGTAGGTTAACATCTAAAATAGACTTTCATCACAATCACAATAGTTTACCTAAACATGTCACACATATAAAATATCAATTCACGCTACTTATAATGGCGATGTTACAGTTAATTTGATTGGACCGCTGAATACTCAATCATGTTTTATCTAGAATGGTTGGTTAATATACGTCTGTTCTTTGTCAGGCGTCTTGTCCTGGTAGGTCCAGTTCCAGTGTGTCTGTTCGCTGATACTAGGAGCTCTTTGTGGAGGCGCGTTGGCGTTGTACTGGCTATACTGACGCTGAAATGTGGGCTGTGGAATGGCGGGCAGAGCTCTGTCGTCTGAGATACTGGACAAACGCGTCGACCGACTGTCCCTAATTTGGACGGGTGGTTTGGAAGGAATCTCCTCGTAAATTTCATTGTAGGCTTTCTCTTGTTGTTGTCGTTTTCTTTAAAATAATGTTGATAATGGATATTTTTGTGATTCAGTTTGAATTGGTGGTATGCGGAAACAAAGCTGTATGCCAAATTGAAATCTTTTTGACTTTATAAATACAAGTTAAATGGACATTTCATTACAAAATTATATATATATTAATTTGTTGTATACATCATCTTTTACGTTACAAAATGGATTTTTCATCGATTGCAATGATCGACCGACAAACATTTGAAAATATTTTGAGATAAGAGATTAAAGGGGGTTCCCGTTGATTTTGGAATGCTAAATTATTTTTCCAAAGATTCAGAAATGTTCAGAAAAATTCCGGAATAATAACAGCTTTCACACTTAACACCATATATATGTTAGTTTTATAGTAAATATTGAAGTTTATGTCTATATTGACTACCCATGTCGAGGCTTATGTAAAGCCTGTACAACGATTTAGCTCCCCTTGCCAGAGACCTAGGTGATATGTATAATATGTATATATCATTACTAAACGGTGTGCCATACAGTAGTAACGGATACTCTCTCAACGTCAAGGTAATACCGGAAATCAACGGGAACCCATCGCGGAAGAGAAATACTGTCATGCGTTGTGTTTTTCTTGCATAAAACATTGGGAGATAGAGGGGAAACCACTAACTAATGCTTCAGAACATAATATACAACAACATGATCACAGTGAAAATACTCACCTCTCATAACGTAATATACAACAACATGATCACCGTGAAAATACTCACCTCCGTAATACAATTGTAAAGATCGAAAAGTACTCGCCTCTCATAACGTAATATACATCATTGCAATGATGAAGGAAATATTCAAAGTTCTGATATAATATGCTCAGACGAGCTGAAAAGCTCAGCGAAATAAAAGAATTTCAAATAAACTGGGGATGAATTTGAAAGAATAATTGAATTAATGGTTAACCAAGTAATTGTTGAGGGTTTTTTTCAAGTTTATCTGACTAATGTTAGGACCCAATCGCAGCAAACTATGTCCCTTTCTTGGCTAACTTGTTTTGTTGTTTTCCTATCCTATCGGGCTACATTTATCGAAGACCTTATCAGGACATGTAATTAAGACCTTGTTAAGTCCTTCACAAATTGTCTTTGACAGTATATTTTGAGCTTGAAATTAACGCCATGTTCTCCATAACGATCTCATTGAAAAATATCGACGTTATTTAATATGCGTATACTACCCCGGTTCGCTCTTTAAGAGCGTGACATTACTTCCATTTGTCCGAGCTTTACATAGCAGGTGTCGTCGATGAATACCTGGGTTTACTTTTATAAAGGCCTCTATGTAAATATGTCCGCTATCCATAGTATGCCATGGATTCGGCGATTTTGAGTTCAAATTAATGTTTTATTAACATTTCGATATTCTCAAATTTTCTTTATTCATCCATATGGTGATAGGAAATATTGAACTTAGTCATGTATTAACATTGTGAAAATAAAAAGTCTATTTATTTAACATTTAAATTCAGTAATGGGAAGATATACGGGGGGAGGCATGGTATTGTCGCGAAATATCTCACCTAAGTTACATAACGGTGTGGGGATGGGAGGATAACATAGTACACAACAGTGTAAAGCACGAGCTAGTACTCACTTTCGTAACAAAATATACAACAATGTGATGACCGTAGAATAGATTATCAAAACTGACATAACGGTGGTCATCGCAATAGTCCCGACACCTGAAAACAACAAATGTATATGGCGGTACATAAACGTCATTCGATTCATTTACATTTTTCATATGTAATGTTAATGTAAACTCATTTAAGTGAATCATAGTTTAGTTACAAATTAGGTGCTTCTGCCATTTCAAATGATACGGATATAGAATTTTTGAATCTAATGTACGGCATCTTGTCTAAGATTGGGACAAATACAACCCGTTTATAAGGCTCCCTTGGCCAACACCGTATGTCATGCAGCTTATACATTTACGTGTAACAGGTGCTGTCATATTGGAGTTACTTTTCGTCTTAAATCAACAAAATAGACTTTTTAAAAAATTCCTCTTAATTTTTGGTTTGATAATAAGAAAGGATGTTCTACCTAACCATCGAGAATACAACTGTGGGTCTAATCTAACTGTTAGGACTGAAGATAAACAGAACATCTAACTGTTAGGACTGAGGATAAACAGAACATCTAACCGTTAGGACTGAGGATAAACAGAACATATAATCGGTAGGACTGAGGATAAAAAGAACATCTAACCGTTATGACTGAGGATAAACAGAACATATAATCGTTAGGACTGAGGATAAACAGAACATCTAATCGTTAGCACTGAGGATAAAAAGAACATCTAACTGTTAGGATTGGGGATAAGCAGAACATCTAACTGTTAGGATTGAGGATAAACAGAACATCTAACCGTTAGCACTGAGGATGAACAGAACATCTAACCGTTAGGACTGAGGATAAACAGAACATATAATCGGTAGGACTGAGGATAAACGTATTATCTAACCGTTAGGTTTGAGGATAAACATAATATCTAACCGTTAGGACTGAGGATAAACAGAACATCTAATCGTTAGCACTGAGGATAAAAAGAACATCTAACTGTTAGGATTGAGGATAAGCAGAACATCTAACTGTTAGGATTGAGGATAAACAGAACATCTAACCGTTAGCACTGAGGATGAACAGAACATCTAACCGTAAGGACTGAGGATAAACAGAACATATAATCGGTAGGACTGAGGATAAACGTATTATCTAACCGTTAGGTTTGAGGATAAACATAATATCTAACCGTTAGGACTGAGGATAAACAGAACATCTAATCGTTAGGACTGAGGATAAACAGAACATATAACCGTTAGGACAGTGGATAAACAGAACATCTAACTGTTAGGACTGAGGATAAACAGAACATCTAACCGTTAGCACTGAGGATGAACAGAACATATAACTGTTAGGACTGAGGATAAACAGAACATCGAACTGTTAGGACTGAGGATGAACAGAACATCTAACTGTTAGGACTGAGGATAAACAGAACATCGAACTGTTAGGACTGAGGATAAACAGAACATCTAATCGTTAGCACTGAGGATAAACAGAACATATAATCGTTAGCACTGAGGATGAACAGGACATATAATCGTTAGGACTGAGGATAAACAAAACATCTAATCGTTAGGACTGAGGATAAACAGAACATCTAACTGTTAGGACTGAGGATAAACAGAACATCTTACTGTTAGGACTGATGATAAGCAGAACATCTAACCGTTAGGACTGAGGATAAACATAACATCGAACTGTTATGACTGAGGATAAACAGAACATCTAACTGTTAGGACTGAGGATAAACAGAACATCTAACTGTTAGGACTGAGGATAAACAGAACATCTAACTGTTAGGACTGAGGATAAACAGAACATCTAACTGTTAGGACTGAGGATAAACAGAACATCTAACTGTTAGGACTGAGGATAAACAGAACATCTAACTGTTAGGACTGAGGATAAACAGAACATCTAACTGTTAGGACTGAGGATAAACAGAACATCTAACTGTTAGGACTGAGGATAAACAGAACATCTAACTGTTAGGACTGAGGATAAACAGAACATCTAACCGTTAGGACTGAGGATAAACAGAACATCGAACTGTTAGGACTGAGGATAAACAGAACATATAATCGTTAGGACTGGGGATAAACAGAACATATAACTGTTAGGACTGAGGATAAACAGAAAATCTTATCGTTAGGACTGAGGATAAACAGAACACTGTTAGGACCTAGGATAAACAGAACATCTAACTGTTAGGACTGAGCATGTGCGGTAATGCTTAAGAATCAGTTCTGATGATGCGATCAGGTTTGTACAAATTAATTTATACATTGGTAGACGTGTTGACGGATGTGTTACCTTTCCGAAACACATGGTCTTCATTTCCTTCTAATTGTACAAAGGTATTTATACACTAGTTTTATCGATTTTGAGTGTTAGTTTTTGTTCTGTTCGCAGTAAGGAGCTTTTTTGTTTTTGGCCATCCATTCTTCTTTAAGATCCATTTTTGTACACATATCATCTATAAGTATTGCTTATAATTTCAATAAAAATACTTCTTTGGCTATGATAAAAATCTGATTCCCCAGATGGTAGGTATGGCATAATCCTTACCGTCTCATATATGTTCTTTGACATAGGTTGCTTGACATCTTGCGTAATGAATATATACGCAGTAGCTATATTCACATGAACCTGATCAAAATGTTTGACGTTACTTCGGTCTATCACTTAAATCATGTCGCGACTGGTACCTGTCAATGTTGGTAATTATCCCGTGTCTAAAACCTAAACCCGAGACGATTGTTTCCCGTACCTACAGCCCATACCTGTCAATGTTGGTAATGATTCCGTGACTAAAACCTCGACCCGAGACTATTGGTTTCCGTACCTACAACCCATACCTGTCAATGTTGGTAATGATTCAGTGTCTAAAACCTCGACCCGAGACGATTGGTTCCCGGTTTGATCCTGGTCCGTTGTGGTGAAGGCTTGGCTTGTTGTTATGGCGATGGTTGTAGTTGTTTTGGCAGCTTCACAAACTAAAGACATCGATGCAGCTTTTCCTTCTGGAATTCATTGACAAAGAGACATAACTTCAATGACATATTTGCGTTTGGCAGTTCTTCTTCATCATTTTTTCATTTAATATAACACATAGAGCATATTATTTTATCAACCAATTCCCTGATGGGAATATTGATGTCTTGAGCTTATTATTTTGGTTAAACAACAGTTTTATCACGGGGAAGAATTGTTTATCATGTGGAAGGAGGTGGATGAAGGAGGGAATCCAGGCTTACCTATATCCAGGCGATAACAGTAGGACGTATCGTACGGCTCGTGTACTCGTTTCAGAGAGATGGTGAGTGTGTTTCCAGGCGACAGACCAGGAAAGGTGGTGGACCCCAGGCAGGATATGACCTGTTTTTCTCCCCGGGGTAGGTACCGTTGTATATGTATCTCGGAACCACACCCCACGTAGTTAGGGACGGAGACGGGGTTAAAAGACACTTTGTTGCCCTGGTAGATGAGGACGGTACAATCACACTCGTCCACTGGGATATTCCGTGCTGGGTAAAAGTCCAGTAGTATACTGGAGGCGGTCAGACTTCTCGTCTTGCAGATTTCCATAGCTGTAAATACACATACACAGGGCAGCATTCACGATACGACGTAAAACAAAAACAAGAAAACTGTCAACCACAGCTCCAGCATCACTTGTTGCTCTTTGAGAAGCAGAAAAAACACGTCATATTTCGCATGTACGGCGAGCAATCGTAAATCTTTTTTTCGTTCAGTCCGAGAATGAAATATAATCGCTTGTTAAAACTGTATTTTAAATGGCAGCTGAAGAGACAGACAATACTTGTTTAAACAAACACATACAATAATAAAACGACAATATTGTTTTTATCACAAACTCTATGGCTTCTCATAATGTACATTGGGGAAAAGTATGCTGCACGAAGGAAATGTGTTTGAAGCATAAGACATTTGAAATATTCAAATACTTCGTAATCCTTAACTTCGCCTGTTAATGCTGCTCTCCTCTCAAAAAGTATATTGTGCTAAATTAATTAGTTGTTTAGTTCAAATTTCTTCATAAGGGAAAAACGGAAATGAAAATATCACAAGTGAAACATCTGAAATATCTGAACCCCGCTGATGGCGCTTGTAATGATTTTTAGTTCGGGAGACGACGCAGAAAAAAAACCCAAGAATGGTGGAGTGGAACGGGAAGATCAGAGGTCATCAGAACTGTGATGGAAATCCTATACTTACATTGTATATACTTATATTGTATATACGTACATTGTATATACTTATATTGTATGTACTTACATTGTATATGCTTACATTGTATATACTTTTATTATATATACTTACATTGTATATACTTATATTGTATATACTTATATTGTATGTACTTATATTGTATGAACTTACATTGTATATACTTACATTGTATATACTTATATTATATATACTTACATTGTATATACTTATATTGTATATACTTATATTGTATATACTTA
>NW_018403482.1:95861-113614 GCF_002113885.1 Mizuhopecten yessoensis | reverse complement strand
TATATACTTACATTGTATATACTTACATTGTATATATACTTACATTGTATATGCTTACATTGTATATATACTTACATTGTATATACTTACATTGTGTATATATTTATATTATATATACTTATATTGTATATACTTATATTATATATACTTACATTGTATATATACATTGTATATATACTTACATTGTATATACTTACATGGTATATATACTTACGGCTGTCTTTAGCCAAGGGGACTATTGGTTTTATATAATAGCTATATTTTCAATTATTGTATATCAGTTCTATCTTCTTGTAATATGATGTATATGTATATGTAACTGTTCTGTTTCACTGTTTCTTGAAAAAGGAACGAATCGCTCTGAAAATTTGACAACCTAAACTTGTCCACACTGTTGGAATTACTTCTTTGCTCCATGCTTACATTGTATATATACTTACATTGTATATATACTTACATTGTATATTATTCTTACATTGTATAAATACTTACATTGTATATATACTTATATTGTATATACTTATATATACTAACATTGTATATACTTATATTATATATACTTACATTGTATATATACTCACATTGTATATATACTTACATTGTATATTATACTTACATTGTATATACTTACATTGTATATACTTACATTGTATATACTTACTAGAAGGCCCTCCCTTAGGACATCCTGTACCTACAATAGAAGGTTCATTATTTTAGTAATTAACCACACACTTATCATCGTAGTTATCTAGTTAATGGCATCTTCGACTTAATATAACATTGTCGCCCATCCGACTTATAATAACATTGTCGCCCATCCGACTTAATCTTATACAATTGGTCACTCATACACAAATAGTAATCAAGAATCGTGCTTGGCTGCTATATCTCTGATGATCATAATACGTTTGGTTATAAAACAACCCACTATTGATTTTCGGGCTGTCCAATGCATAGGTCATTTAATTCCCAAGCTAACAGCATAAGGTCCGTTGCTTACGTGAACATAATACGCTTCATTAAAAAGGAAAGAGAATAGGAGAAATATTTTAAGTGTTTTTTTATCACCAAACAAAAATCAAGGTTTCGTTACCTTGATGATCAATTGTTACTATGCATTTTTCAGAAGAAAATAATTCATTTTTAAGACAAAAACAAAGCAATTTTATTGTAATATATTGCTGTTGTTACTTTAACCATTGCTGGTTATAGTGGAGATATTAACGTATAACTATACCTTGTACAGATACATAACAAGAGAAAGGTCCCTACTTTTTTTAGAACATCACAAACTTCTGGAACAGTTGGCAAAACTTTCATTTTGTTAAGCATAACCCAAAACCTAACGATATTTTATCAGTTTTTCCAAAGTGCATGTACATGTTCTGCTGAAAATGACCACCAAGATTTTACAACAGAAAACGTTTATAGCAAGCACGCACAGAACTGGTGTTAGAGCAAAGGAACCACATATCTAACTACGCGATGAGGAGTCTTTAATAGTGCGTCACAAACGAAAACTGAGTCCCAAACTTTAACCCTTTCACCACTTAGACCATAATGGACTCGTCCAGATCAATGCATGGTAGAGTCAACTAAAGTTACATAGGGGTGAAATGGTTAAGACAAACGAAGCGGACCACATATTTGTGGAAGTACTGCCCAACAACACATTTTACCTCAGACAGTGCTAATCATTGTTAATTACTCGGTATGAAGAATAACCTGAAACAACTTTTTATGTTTGTAAATGTAATGGCTTCTTTTCAAAAAGGACACACATTTTACATCCGATTTTCAAATCACAGAAAGCACTACGAATGTCTGTTTGTGTGAATGTGGCCTTTATCAAGAAACAGGTCAGATATGATATATGATTACTTACTGAGGTATAGTATATGTAGGGGAATAGTGTTAACACTTACCTCTAACGACATAGACAAGGCCCAGCATCAGCTTACTGAGGTATAGTATATGTAGGGGAATAGTGTCAACACTTACCTCTAACGAGATGGACAAGGCCAAGCATCAGCACCGCCTCGAAAACAATGTCAGCTGTAATTATCTTAAACGTAGTTCGTATGCGTGAACTGTTACATTTGGCAAACATTTTCATCCTAATTCAGTGAACTACATCTACAGATATCCGCCACATCTGTCTGATACCTAATACGGTGGCACCTACAGAGGTATTGATCACAGGTAAACATCGCCATGGAAACGATTCGCATTTTGCGCTGATTTCGGAAAGACGATACCTTTCTGTTTCAGAAGGCTATATCGACATTCCTGTATATAAATGGGTGTTGTTGCTGACTCTGTAGGTATCACATCTATCTGTGTCAATTAGGTCAGTGCGAACGGGAGGCAAAACATTATCCTATAATGATCGTAATCATCTAGTCCACAGGGTAAGGCGCTGTCACAGGCAGTATATACAGAACGTTGGTGTCGGTATTAAGCTGACATATATTTTTCATTGGTTATAGAAGTAATGAAATTAACTATTAACTGCTATTTTTAAACACGAACGTACATTTGTATACAAACCTACCTTTGTAGGTTATCAACATTGGACAATATTGAACCAACAACAACATCACCATCACATATGACATTGTGACGGATGACAACTCGGGAACAGACGGAGTGACGAATGACAACTCGGGAACAGACGGAGTGACGAATGACAACTCTGGGAGAGGCGGTGTGATGGATGACAACTCGGGAACAGACGGAGTGACGAATGACAGCTCGGGAACAGACGGAGTGACGAATGACAACTCGGGGAGAGACGGTGTGGCGGATGGCAATTCGGGGACGGGCAGTGTGACGGAAGACATCGCGGGGAGAGACGGTGTGATGGATGACAACTCGGGGATAGATGAAGTGACGAATGACAACTCATGAACAGACGGAGTGACGAATGACAACTCATGAACAGACGGAGTGACGAATGACAACTCAGGAACAGACGGAGTGACGAATGACGACTCGGGGAGAGACGGAGTGACGGATGACAACTCGGAGAGAGACGGTGTGATGGATGACTTCTCGGGGAGAGACGGTGTGATGGATGACGACTCGGGGACAGACGGAATGACGGATGACAACTCAGGAACAGACGGAGTGACGAATGACAACTCGGAGAGAGACGGTGTGATGGATGACAACTCGGAGAGAGACGGTGTGATGGATGACAATTGGGGACAGACGGAGTGACGAATGACATCAGTGACGAATGACAACTCGGAGAGAGACGGTGTGATGGATGACAATTGGGGACAGACGGAGTGACGAATGGCATGAGTGACGAATGACAACTCGGAGAGAGACGGTGTGATGGAGGACAATTGGGGACAGACGGAGTGACGAATGACATCTCGGGGAGAGACGGTGTGATGGATGACAACTCGGGGACAGACGGAGTGACGAATGACATCTCGGGGACAGACGGTGTAATGAATGACAACTCAGGAACAGACGGTATGACGAATGACATCTAGGGGACAGACGGTGTGGCGGATGGCAATTCGGGGACAGGCAGTGTGACGGATGACAACTCGGGGACAGACGAGGAGACGGATGACAACTCGGGGACAGACGGACGCTTACTCGGGGACAACTTGCGAATTGACAGACAAATTAGGACAGGTTGACGGATGACAACTCGGGAACAGACAGTGTAACGGATAACAGCTTAAAGACAGTCGCATTAAAGCAGTGTGGAAAATGGCATCTAAACAATTATCATAGCAGAGCGTGTGACGAATGAGCACACAAAGTAAAAACACCATACGTCCATAAAATGTGAAAGCGTTCTCACGGAATTAGATGGTTCGAGGAAATAATTCGGATGACAACCCATGGACAGACGGTGTGACGGATGACAACTCTGGAACAGATTGTATTACTGATGACAACCCGGACACAGACGGTGTGACGGATGACAACTCGGGGACAGACGGGGTGACAGATGATATATCGGAAACAGACGGTGTGACGATGACAACCCGGTGACAGAAAGTGTGGCGGATGACATCTCGGGGACAGACGATGTTACAGATGACAACTCGGGGACAGACGGTGTGACGGATGACAACTCGGAAACAAACGATGTGAAAGATGACAAATCGGGGACAGACGGTGTGACGATGACGACCCGGGGTCATGCGGTGTGATGGATTACAACCCGGGGTCAGGCGATGTGACGGATGACAACTCGGGAAAAGATTATGTGACAGATGATAACTCGGGGACAGACGGTGTGACGATAATAACCTGGGTTCAAGCGTTGTGATGGATAGCAACTCGTGTCTTTATTTTCCAAAGAAATTAATGTTAATCGAAAGTATTTATACATGTTCTATATAAATACTATATATCAGATATAATGGCCGCTACCTGCTATTTTAGACACCAACTTCCCTGAGCCTTTGTTTCCTTAAATTCATTTCACGTCAGAAATACTTCCGTTTTTATTTAAGTTCAATATATATGAATCAATCTCTCAAACGGATTTCCTTTTACTTATGCCAAACTTGCTTTTAAACGTTTGGAAGGAACTCCTGTCTGCACTTTAGCAGTGAAAGCATCGACGTCATCTATCCACCAGTAGTGACAGCCATGTATAACCTGTAAGTACATAGATATCCTCTAACCATTAGTAGCTGTTACGGAACCTGTTGTCTGGTCCTGGTGAGTAGTGACAGCCATGTATAACCTGTAGATATATAGATATCCTCTAACCATTAGTAGCTGTTAAGGAACCTGTTGTCTGGTCCTGGTGAGTAGTGACAGCCATGTATAACCTGTAAGTACATAGATATCCTCTAACCATTAGTAGCTGTTAAGGAACCTGTAGTCTGGTCCTGGTGAGTAGTGACAGACATGTATAACCTGTAGATATATAGATATCCTCTAACCATTAGTAGCTGTTAAGGAACCTGTAGTCTGGTCCTGGTGAGTAGTGACAGCCATGTATAACCTGTAATTATATAGATATCCTCTTACCATTAGTAGCTCTTACGGAACCTGTTGTCTGGTCCTGTTAGGTAGTGACAGCCATGTATAACCTGTAAGTAAATAGATATCCTCTAACCATAAGTAGCTATTACGGAACATATCTATGTTTGTAACTATTATCAATTTAATAGTATATCAATGTTTGTAACTATTATCAATTTAATAGTGTATCCATATTTGTACCTTTTATTTATTTAATAGTGTATCCATATTTGGAACTATTAATAATTCAACGCTTCTAGTACATAAACACGTTATGCGTCGCTATACGTTACGCTTATAGCTGGAAACATGATTACTGCCTGTCCCTTTGGTGGTATTGGGGCGGATCGCATAACCCGGACACAAACTAAACAAATACATATGGTTTTCTTGATCTTTTTCGATTCAGGTCATGCTGATATTCATTTAAAAATTGAGAAAATGATCCATTTTGTTTCAGAGTAAAACTCGTACTTGGACTGCAAATGGTAAGCCAGGGACTTCTGTCAGGTGTAGAACTTGGAGATCAATATTTCAACAACTGCACATCTGAGCCCAAATGTAGATGCTTTGTCCTAACTCATGACCCCAATGGCCGTGAAATCGGTGCTGACTGTTCTAAAAATGATCTGAGAGGCACGCCAGTTTTTTCACCGGATGTTACGTGGATTAGTCTCTCCCATAACTTAATCAGTAGCTTTCCTAAAACAGCAGAAATAGGCTATTACGTTACATTTCTTGACTTATCTAATAACAATCTTAGATCATTCAGGAAAGATACCTTACACAAACTAGCACGTTTGATGGTTTTGGATCTTAAGAATAACAAATTACATTACAATGCTTCAATTTTCGTACCTGGATTATTTGAATCACTGACAAACTTGCAATATTTGAATTTGAAACAAAACGCCCAAAAAGAGGATACTCAATATCCGCGATCTATAGGAGGAATTAAATCTTTGAAATATCTTCAGCTTGATGGAATAGATGGCGCAGATTTCCCGGGAGAATATCAGAACATGTCAAACCTAAAAACCTTGGATCTCTCCAGCCTAACGGGGAACTGTAAGATAAAGTCTCTGACCCGGGGTATGTTTGCGAATGTAGCGGTAATACAGTATCTCAATATGTCGTTTTGTAAACTCACTCGTATAGACACAGGCGCCATTTCTGTACTACATCGCCTGATGTATCTTAACATATCACACAACGTCTATTTATCATTCTCCGTATTATCAAACCTCACATCGGATTTACGGTTCACAGACATCCGTACTTTGGACATTTCCAAGATACATTGTACATATGGCGTGGGGACCTACCTTTTAGTGGAGGATATGAAATACCTCAACGATACCAAACTGGAGAAGTTGTACATCAACAGCAACAGAATAAGCATGCTGCAGTCCGATACCTTTAACTATCTCCCACCCACCGTATGGTACATATCAACCAGGGACAACCTGTTCACCATGGGCATTTACGTTCTTCAGATAAGCGTTTTAAATCATCTCCGTGAACTTGATGTATCCGACTCCTTTACTACACATAATCCAGATGAAGATACAAATCGTTTTCACAGCTGTCAGGATTGGAGAGGACCCCAGAAACACGGAACATTTCTCGAAAACGACGCTAGGCTGACGAACATGGTTACCTTAAAACGTTTGGGTAATGCCGGAAAGGGGTTGACCTTCATTGTCAACTTACCAAGAAGTCTTGAAACAGTTTCTATGAAAGCATGTCATTATCAGTACGTTATTTCCAGGCTTCATTTCGCGGAGAACAACTTGACTCATATTTTTGCTCAAAACAATATCTTTGTTGAATGGAGAGGTCCCATCATCAATTTAACCAAATTGGAATACGTGGATCTGTCGAATAACTTCTGCTCGTATGTAGCTAACGATTTCTTCCGATATGTTCCTTCTCTTAAAACACTGATCCTTCACACAAATCTCCTAGGCTTCATGATCAATCGCGACAGAAAAGGCGAAACGTTTCAAAACAACACCCGAATAACTAAGTTGGACATTTCTTTGAACAGAATTGATAGTTTGCCTCGAAAAATATTTCATACTTTATCTAGTATGCAAGATTTGAATGTGAGTTTCAACTTGATGAATTCGTTGCAAGCCGACATTGGTCACATGATGAATCTGACGTATCTGGATTTGTCTCATAACCAGCTATCAGAACTGACCAATCAGAACAGACGAGACATCGATATGATTACCAAGACAGGAAATCTCACGATAGACCTGAGTAATAACAGACTCGTTTGTTCTTGCCTTACTCTTCCATCCATTCGCTGGATTAACTTAAATCAGAGGGTTTTTAAAAGATTTGAAACATACAGTTGTAGCCTAGATAATGAGACCAGAGTCTTGTTTTCAGACCTAGATACGACACTTCGGCAGCTGGAGAAAGATTGCACAAGCTACATTGGACTGATCGGCGGAGTCCTCTCCGCTATCGTATTCTGTATAGCAATTTTGGTGTTTGGACTTGTGTTCAGATACAGATGGAAGCTCCGCTATCTTTACTACATCACCAAGAACAGGTACAGAGGTTACGCCAGAGTCAGAGATGACCAAAATCACGAGTTCCAGTTTGACGCCTTCATTTCATACGCTGAAGAGGAATCTGGATTCATCAAGAATGATTTAATTACAAATCTAGAGGAGAATCGTCACTTCCGACTATGTGTACATGGACGAGACTTCATTCCTGGTATGGACATAGCTGCTAATATCACAAACGCCATACATTCTAGCCGTAAAACTGTGGTGATAATGAGTGAAAACTTCATCGGGTCCTACTGGTGTATGTATGAGCTGAACATGGCGCGAATGGAGAGTATTTACTCCCGAGAAGGGGCCACTGTGCTGTTCCTTGTTATGTATAACCCTGTACCCGCCGCTGTCATTCCTTTACACGTGATGGACATCATCCGATCCAAGTCATACATAGAGTACCCGCATGATCCTCAAGGCAATGTCATATTCTGGGAAAAAATAGCAGAAAGTATTGAAATGTAATGGGTAGAAGAATGTTCAAACTATAAAGAAACGCCAGGACGTCCATATGTCGCGTTTTAGCAGAATGAATCATAATGATTGAGAACTTCTATGTACGTCAAGTACCTTATAACCATCCTCGATATCCAGGGGTAACGCTCACTTTCGCTCTCTGCACCCATGGAATATGTTCATCAAAAGAATCTCGCGGTCATGTAACGGTAAAAATTGACAGACTTTGAAGTTGGATGTCTCTCCTTTGTAATCTTCAAAGGACAGGTATCAGCCTAGCGATTGGTCAGGTTGTTTTTTTACCTTAGACCAATCAAACAGCTATCTTCGTGCCTTCAATTTTGCCATGACATATTCCAGGGGTTAATTGTAACGTTCATACAAATTACCGTTCCTGTTCTATACATATAAATGGAGGTTCCCCAACGAGTGATGGTTGGTTATCATGTTGATCTAACTCGAGTTATTCAATCTTTAAATTGCATCAAGACTCGAGTTTTACCAAGTATATTTTGCAATTTGAAAATTAACGAACGAGAGTAAGAGAAAAATGATAATAAATCATCACGAGTTTGGGCACCTGTTTCTCCCACCATTTTACACACCTATGCAACTTAACACGGACAAAGATCTGAGACAATGGGTTACATTTAAGAAAAGGCGCGTTAGTCTTTGTAAAGCCTCCTTCCTAGATTACCTCTCTTACTAATAGATGTAACCTATACAACAGAATACCGTTTATCGTTTAGAGTAGATACTATGTTGACTTGCTCTATTAATGGAACTCTTATATTGTTCGAAATAATATTTCAGCCTATCTGAAACTTGGCCTAGTGTTTGACCTATAGGTAACAAGGATCATCATGTCCAATCTATCTTTAAATAATCGTATCGCGGGGAATGGTTTCCTCGTTATAAGGAAACATTTCTTGAAACACACATAAAAAAAGTTTGGCCTTCCTTGATTATATTGCACACGATAAGAAAACCAATCCCGGCACCCCAGAGAAAGATACTGTTTTCGTCCCCAAACAGCAATCTCGAGTACACGGAAACAACGAATCAGTTTGTTCCTTTACTGACCATAATACTACGTCTGTAGTTAAACACCATTTCTTCCTTATTCTATCTTTTCCCATTTATTGTGTCCAAATCTTAGATAAAAAAAAGTTTGCTTATTATACAAATTGTCACTCTGGGATTCCGGGATTGGTTTCCTTATTTTGTGCAATATAATTAAGGGACGCCATGCCTTTTTAATGTGTGTTTCAAATAAATGTTTCCTTATAACGAGGAACCTATTCCCTTGACACGATTATCTAGATAGGTTGGACATGGCGACCCTTGCTACCTAATGTCAGGTAATAGCACATGATAGTTAGATACCATTGTCCAATCTACTGTTCTTTTAATATTTCAAAGCCAGTGCAGCAGGTGTTTAAGCGAAACGTTTGGCTTTTTGACCTAGGAAATTACGATTTATTTAGGGAAAAACTCAGCTCAGTTTACTGGAATTTATTGAGTGATTTTGATGATATTAATGATGCTGTCAAAAAGTTCTTAGATATTTTACTTACTATTGCTAAATCTTGTATTCCGAATAAAAAAATAACCATCAGATCTAATGAACCCCCTTGGCTATCAAACGAAATAAGGAGATTAATTCGTAAACGTAAGCGCGCTCATAAAAAAGCCAAGCGTACCCTTACTGAAGCTCACTGGGCAAAGTTTCGTCGACTTCGTAACAAATGTGTTAACACAATCAAGCACGCCAAATTAACATATTTTTCTAATTTATGTAGCGAACTTCGCAAACCTTCCAACATTAGTGCTAAACAATGGTGGAAAACTGTAAAGCAACTATTACCTAACTCTGGTAAATTTTGTATACCACCATTGCTTCTTAACAATAGCACTGTCTCAGATGACTTTGAGAAAGCTTGCTTATTTAATGACTTCTTTTGTGCCCAGTCTACAGTTGATGATTCCAATGTAAATCTCCCTAACATTAACGACGAATGTAATAATTCCTTATCTGATATTAACATCACAGCTAATGATGTCAGAGATGCTATTCTTACCACTGACTGTTCTAAGGCCATTGGTCCTGACCTGGTAAATCCTCGTCTTCTTAAAGAATCAGTAAATATCATATGTGTCCCCTTAAGAAATCTCTTTAACAGGTCAATTAGATCTGGTTTATTCCCATCTGAATGGAAGCTTGCTAACGTCACCCCTGTGCATAAAAAAGATAACAAGTCTATATTAACGAATTACAGACCTATATCACTGCTATCGATCGTTGGTAAATTAATGGAAAAATGTGTCTTCAAATATGTCTACAATTTCTTGCACACTCACTCCCTCCTATCCCCCCATCAATCTGGGTTTAGGCACGGTGACTCACCATCAAATCAACTTCTTGCGATCATTCATGATATATATTTAGCCTTAGACAATGGTAAGGAAATACGTATGGTCTTCTGTGATATTAGCAAAGCTTTCGATCGAGTTTGGCATAAAGGCCTTCTTTGTAAATTATCCAGCTATGGGATTCGAAATTCGCTATTAGTTTGGTTTGAAAATTATCTTTCCGATCGAAAGCAGAGAGTTGTCATCAATGGTAAAAATTCAAATTGGTTAAATGTTAAGGCTGGTGTTCCACAGGGCTCAATTCTTGGACCTCTTTTATTTTTGATATATATAAATGACATTGTTAAAGATATACAAGCTAAAATAAAGTTATTCGCTGATGACACCTCTCTTTACGTAACCGTTGATATTCCTAGAGTCAGCGCAGATATTCTTAATAGTGACCTTAATAAGTTTCATAACTGGTCGCAAAGATGGTTAGTAAATTTTAACCCATCCAAAACAGAAACCCTGCTCATTAGTAGAAAAACCATTAAACCGTTTCATCCTCCCTTAAATATGAACAATACTAACATCTCTGAAGTTGCTACACACAAGCATTTAGGTATTTTTCTCTCTGGAAATGGTCATTGGAATGAACACATCAGTTATTTGATATCTAAGATTTCACCTAAAATAAATATCTTACGTAAATTTAAATTCTCTTTGGACAGGTATAGTCTCCAAACTATGTACTACACTCTTATTCGACCTATATTAGACTATGGCGATATCTTATGGGACTGCCTTACTAAAGCTCAATCTGAATTATTAGAAAATCTTCAATTAGAAGCAGCACGCATAGTCACTGGCGGCACTAGACTCACAAGTAGAATTAAACTGTATACTGAAACAGGTTGGCTTCCCCTCGAGGAAAGACGTAAACAGCACAAGCTTATTCTTTTCCACAAAATGGTTCATGGTCTGGCTCCTCAATATCTTCTAGATATTCTACCTCAGCGTAACCGTAATTACCACAACCATGATACTCGCACGGGAAATAATTTTCGTCCACTAGTTAGTCATACGAGTCTCTATAATAAATCTTTTTTGCCATCTGTCATCAGTATCTGGAACTCCTTGCCTGACTATGTCAAGAACGACCCTTCAATCTATAAACTTAAAACCTATCTACGCAAGCCCTCTCACAAAATTAAAATTTTCTACTTTAATGGTACCAGACTTGGGCAGATACATCATGCTAGATTAAGAATGGAGTGTAGTTCCCTTAAGTTTTATCTATACCAGAGAAATCTAATTGATAGTCCTCTGTGTTCTTGCATGCAAGCAAATGAAACCAATGAACATTATCTATTACATTGTTGTCTTTTTTCTCAACTACGGTTACATACATTTAACGAAATCAATCATCCACTCTCAACTGATTTACTTTTGTTCGGGAATAATGAGCTTACAGATGACGAAAATGCCTTAATTTTTTCATCTGTACAAAACTTCATCATCCATTCTAAAAGATTTGACTAAGTTCTATTCATTATACAACGATCCTTTGTTTCACATCACCTATTTCTTCTCCTTCTATTCTTATTGGCACGGGCATCTATATCCCCCCCCCCCCCTGTACCCCTTTTCTTTTACTCTCATTTCAAATATCCCTTGAACTACGTTTAAAAGTAAGCTACTGTTTTAAGTGTTTATATTTCTTTCCATAGAATTCAGTAACTATACTATCATGCCCTAAATTAATGAGATACATTCTCGGAAACGGATTTATATAAGTTATTATAACTTGTTTCCGGATCCCATTCCTCTGTACTTTGTATGTTATGTGATGTAATGCAACTTAATTTGGAATGAAATAAAGTTTATATTAATAGCACATGAACTGGTTAAATACAGTAAGATGGGCTTGTTCAACCTATCAATCTGGGAAGTACGACAACTTAGTATAAATGATAGATCTAGAATTTTAATGTGCATAGCTCATGTAAACAGTTATTAATATCCTATCTGAACACAATGTATCAAATGCAATTTAGAAGGAAAGACAGCCGAACATAATTAATCCATAATACTGAGCGATAGTACAATATCGTTTTTACTTTGAGTTGAGTAAATGAAGAACATTTTATTTATCTACCAATTATGTTTTATATATTCACCAATTAATAATACAACATTGTATATACTTACCAATACGTGTACAACATTGGATATATTTACCACTAATTGTAGAATATTTTATAAACTTACCACTAATTATACAACATTGTATATACTTACCACTTATTATACAATATTGTATTTACTTACAAACTTACCACTAATTATACAACATTGTATATAATTATCACTAATTACACAACTTTGTATATACTTACCACTAATTACTCAACTTTGTATATACTTACCACTAATTACACAACTTTGGATCTACTTACCACTAATTATACAACATTGTAGATTACACAACATTGCATATACTTACCACTAATTACACAACATTGTAGATTACACACATTGTATATACTTACCACTAATTATACAACATTGTAGATTACACAGCATTGTATATACTTACCACTAATTATACAACATTATGTAAACTTGCTACTGAATGTACAACATTGTATATACTTGCCACTGAATGTACAACATTGTATATACTTGCCACTAAATGTACAACATTGTATATAATAACCACCACTAATTTATTGAAAACTATTTTATAAACATTACATTACATGAAAGTACAACCTTGCATACACTATCCACTACCACGGTATTTCCTGTCTCCAAATGTAAGGGATATGGGCTAATCATTTACGGAAGGCCATATCAAATAAAGAAAAACTTAAAGAGAAACAGAATATCATTGGTGCGATGAGGTTACACTCATGGGTTGAACTTTTTTCATATTTTAAATCGTGCTACCCACTGACGGGAAAACAATCTAAATATCCATTCCTCTCGTGAAATATAAGTATTAATCATCAAGGATAAAATAATACCTTCTCTACACTTGTGGATATGGTGGTAGACATTATGACGCGTGCGTGATGTGGTGCTGGAACTGCTTATCTTTTCTGTCTTTGTTCGGAGTTTTTGTTCGGTTACATGATGCCCGCGTTCCTTATTTTTGATGTCTCGTGGGTTCTTGCTCTAATTTCGTATACACAGAATATTCAAATATTCTCCTATGTTAAAATTATTCGATTAACATTTACGTTATATCTATGTATTGGACAAATAAATAATTATCCCTTCTCGTAGGTTCTGTTGTTATTTTTATGTACCTTAACATTTATTTACAATATGTTGACTTGAAAATCGAAGAAATAGTAGCAAAATATTAGAAGTTAATCAACAAAAGAATGTTCAGCTTGTCAATGGTTAGATGTTATATATTGTAATTGCAAACAGTGCTTGTCAACTCATAAAACAGTGACAATAATAAGATCCGTTACTTCACATTGACAGAACGAAATGCAAGTGTTAGCCTAAGGCAAAGTAAGCTTTTTGAAGGTGTTCCTCTATGTACATATGCGTATAGGTTGTTGTATTTTGTAAAGTTGCCTGGGGCAGGAGACAAGGTGATGTCTTATTTCGGTCTCAGCCCTGCGAACATCCATCACGTCCAAAACGACGTTCGTCCCATGTAGCTGTCAGCACACCAACAATGGCGGCCGCTGTCAAATGTGCGATACCACCGTTACCAAAATGGATTAACTCTCCCATTACCTCGAATGTTCACAAGTAACCTGAGTTTAAGCAGTAACAGGTAAGTGTTTTATTCCCACATTTATAAATGTTTGCGGTGTTAATTACAGTAGATTATAATTAGTTTGTCTATAGCGGTAACTACGAAGTTTTGACATTGCCGCAAAGACAAAAAGGGGCGTGACTCACCCCATCATCATATCCCTGACTATCTGTTTCAGTTTTTATCGCTAACACGAACACATATTCTTACAACATTTAAAGAAAACTACGTTTTGTTTCGTATAGTCCATTCTCTAATTAACATTTCTGCTCCTGACAACAACAAAAAGCAAGAGAATATCAAATTATCAAACACACCGTAATCGTATCTCAAACCTGGGCAAAATATTAACAGAAGAAAGGTTTATAGGAGATTCTTGAAAAAGTACAAAGAAATAAGACCAGGTGGTCTGGAATGATAAGTGTCTTCTGCCCCATCACCAACACATGCCATATACATTTACTTCAAGTATAAGTGATGTCACGTCCTCAAGGCGAGAACCGCAGTAGTGACAATGAAACAACAAATCACTCTAATGAGCGTGTTCTAAAATATAAATCTTCCATAAAACATGATTGCGACCTTAAAACGTGTCGATAGTTTTCAACATGTGTGTCGTTTAGCATCTTGTCCTTTTGTGTTACTGTCTTAGAGATATCAGCGTAATATGTCTAATACACACTGTGCATGCCTACAACAGGATTAAGGAGCAACATGCTTAAATAAATTTTCAAAGCTATTTATTTATTATTTTAGTTTTGAAACTTTTGTAGAAATAATGGAATATGTTTGAGTATAGACTGAAATGGTGATCATTTTGAATTCTAGGACTTGTGTATCTGGTGTTCAGTATTTGTCTTTAGTAGATATATGAGCAGAAGAAAGGTTACCTGTATGTGGAATTAAATTAATGAAATACAATTTGACTTTCTCCAAGTTGCCTTCATGCGCAATTAAATTAATGAAATACGATTTGACTTTCTCCAGGAGAGTAATGTAGATTGAGCTATATATGTAGTTAATAGCAAACCGTGGCATTATGATGAGGCTATATTTATGTTTAAGATTTAGCTTTACCCGATATCCATCAGTTTTGCTGCAAAATAATATAATGAGATAGGCATAATTACTAAAACACACATGGTCAATATAACAATTTAAAGTTGATACGGAAAAAACTGCACCGGGTACAGAAGTGATAACATCTTTGACAACATTGAGTAGAGAAATCGTCTATGTATATGTAGTCTTTAAACATCTATGTTTATATATTTTTACTGCGGTGTTGATAGAATGATACTCTCTCAAGAAATTAATAATTACTATCAAGATTAACCTTCATTTATGCGTACATATTCTGCTAATTAATCCCACGTTTATTCACGAATTTGTTTATAATAAATTTACCTAAATATCAAATAAAAACAACAACACCATTTCTCAGACACCTGTCTTCTTTCCCGAAAACAAGACACATGAGCGCAATATTATTACTATAGACAGTCTTTATTCGCAAAACAAGAACATTAAAATATACAGTGGTACTACACTAACACGTGGAAGTGACATTAACACATCCACGACATGTCCCAGACAAACCATACCTATATGTATACACTCTTATGTTATGGCCTGTCAGGTGATAGCTAAGTTTCCATAGTGTTTCCTCCTACATCACATGACGACTACGTACATGTAGAATGGCCTGTTGTTGTCAGATCTCCGGCTCAACGACGTAATACCTGTGATCGATCGTATAAAGTCCCCGTAACAAATTGCAATGGTATAATATGTTTTAAAGTCAACATTAGATTGAGGATATGTATGTATAAATGAGACTTCAGAATACCTGTTAAAACGACTATCTTTATGATATACCTTATGATACGGCCTTATTGTATCATTATAGTAATTGATATCTACCATGATCACATAGAATCTGGTGGCATCATTTATCGTTCAACAATGAATTATAAAGTAACTACTGTATATCACAAAGGATCTGACTATATCATTATAACCATAAACATTCATCGTGACCTTATCACAAGGTGGCTGGTTGTATAATTATGACAACTAATTATGAAGTAACTGTATAACGGATTATTTGACTATATTATTACAACAATGGATTCTAACGTGACGCTAAAACAATGGTGTAGATCTCATGCAAATATTGTAAAAGGTTATTAAGAAAGAAGTTCTGCAACTCAAAGATTCTTTTTATCTTACTCTCGTTGTGTAGTATCCAAATATAAATAAATTTTGATAAATCTAGTAAGCAACAGTCAGGAGCCGTGAGACATTGATTAGATTCCTGTTTCTAATAAACATGAGAGTCTGCCATTGATGTGTAGCAAACGTCCTTAAGTGATACAAATATATGTGTCACTGGACATCACCTGTACAGATACTCTGGGAAACATCACCTGACGTGACACAGGTCATTTCGCCTTCTGGCAGCGTCAACCAGTCCTCGCCTTACTGTTATAATACACATACCTGTGTCGTAATTATGTCTAGGTAATGTTTTAATGTGGTGAACTTTGTGAATTCATACGTTTATAGGAAGTGTAAAGGGCGGGCATATTGTACTTAAATCGAACGGACGTGTGTAGGCTGTCAGAGCAGTGGTAATGATATGCTGATGATATCCGCATGGTGTGTGGATCGCCCTGAATCTGGTTATATATAACACCAGGAACCTATGATTAATGACACCAGAAGAAAAATGATGAGTTTTCGGTTTTGAATATGAAATGTTTACTTTGTTTTGCTTTTTCTATCGAAACAAACAATTTCTAAATATATCCTTGCTTACCTTGTAATTCCAATGATTGTTTTACGAAACAAAAGACTGCACTCTGTTAGTGGAAATCAGTCCCCGAGGGTCTTCATAGTAATCCCCGAGGGCTGTCATAGTAATCCCCGAGGGCCGTAAGTAATCCCCGAGGACAGTTGCAGCCGGGGTTTATTTTGGTACGGTTTACATGAAATAATAATTTTAGAAGAATTTATCTATTTCAACCAAAAGCTGTAAATTTGAACGTTATAGTGTTTTAAAGGCACATATATCATTAAACTGTATTTCACCATCTGTTTTTGAACACTTGAGCTGTGGAATTTCATTGTTTTGGCCTTTAAACCACCGATGAGTTATAAGTTAACGAAATGATAAGTCACTGGAAATATATATATATCATTATTAAAAATACAGGATGTCATTCCTTTTTTACTTAGCCGTTGATATTCTTAGAATAGTCTCCCTTCCCACATTGGTACACTGTCTAGGTTATTGTTATTTTACTGTACCGCCATCCTCGATATTCCAGGGCTTCACTCATTTACGTTTTCAAATGAACGCAAACATCCTTTAACTAAATTTTACAAACGAGCTCGAACCACTGGAGTATCGAGGATGTGGTACCGTTGTTATTATTGGTACAGACAGCCGTTTATAACTACTGGTTATAGTCGTTTATATCTACTGGTTATAGTTGTTTATATCTACTGGTTATAGTTGTTTATATCTACTGGTTATAGTCGTTTATATCTACTGGTTATAGTCGTTTATA
>NW_018403482.1:53432-93605 GCF_002113885.1 Mizuhopecten yessoensis | reverse complement strand
CTACTGGTTATAGTTGTTTATAACTACTGGTTATAGTCGTTTATATCTACTGGTTATAGTCGTGTATAACTACTGGTTATAGTCGTTTCTAACTACTGGTTATAGTCGTTTATATCTACTGGTTATAGTCGTGTATAACTACTGGTTATAGTCGTTTATAATTACTGGTTATAAGTGTATTTTACCGTTTGTTTCATTGTTGCTGAAGTTTCTCTTGTGTATGGTATCCCAAACATCTTCCGTTAAATTGTTTGTCACCTCCACATTGTACACCACCATTAAGCATTATAAACTAATCACGCTTCAGATGTTTACTATATCAATTTTGTCTGCATTTAAGCTGCTTAAGACAGATACAACCATCCTGTTGTCAAGATGATAAAAGTCAAACTGTTAGGGGGGAACACCAAGGATAAACAGTCTGCATGATCAATGTTTTGGTCTGCAATAGTTTAGTTTAACTCGCTGTAACAATAATGCACCTTCAAACTATCGGTATTTCAAAGGGAAGAAACATTGCAACACTTTTATACAACTATTACATAAACGAAGTAAGATACTTTCCTTTCCCGACCCTTTGTTTCCATTCAAACATGCTGTCTTCTCTACATGATAGTCATATCCTGATATCAAGTATGCAATATACGGTTACCCGACTCTTTAACTCTCTGACAATCATTATGACGTAAATTATAGACTGACCAATTTTAGACCAAGATTTCTTCCATCATATCTAAGAGTTGCTTACTCTGCCTGTAAGGATAAGATGTCAACAATTCATTCACTACACCAGAGTATGTTGCATGTATCGGGATGTTGTGGATAGATGTGTCCTGTTGACCAATTGACTACTTAGACAGTGTTTTCTACCTGAAGATGTTCAATCTACGTCAATATGACCTGATTTCAGTCTATAAGAGTTTAGTGTCTACCTTGCTTAAATATTTACCACTGTTTCTTCGATAGTAGGTGAGCTTCATGCAAGTTCTACTGACTACTTTGCATGTCTGTCATATGTTTGCAAAAATTATACCTTGTCGCTTTCAATTGGCGACGTGCAAGCAGGAACAATATTTATTTCATGTTTATCAAAGAACTGAATATCATTTGCAAAAGGTCTAGTTTTTCTGATTTACGGGTGCAACTCGCCAAGAGATATTGGCATATTAAATGACCGTTTGCTGAGCACGATCTTAACTTACTATTCCTTTCAGAATATAGTATTGGGATGTTAACATTTAACATTGTTATCATGCGCCCACACATCATCGGTTAATTTCCATATTTGAGTACACACCCTTGGGAAAAGGAATCGACACCGCTGTCGTGTCGCTCGGTTATGTAAAGTAGAACTATTTCGAGTGATGATATCCTTTTAAGAAAAGAATATTGTCATGTTGTGACGTAACATTATGTTATAAAAATAAACACCTGATGACTTTGCGTTTGAGACATCCGTCTCTTGGGTCACAATTCCTTTATACATGTGTCAATCAGTATCCGTATGATTGCTTTCACTTATAAAGATAATTCATCTTATTAGAGGTTAAAGTAACTACATCGTGTACTGTGTCTAACAAAACGTTAATTAGGTATAAAGACATACTGTCCTAGGGCACACACGTTAATTAGGTATAAAGACATACTGTCCTATGGCACACACGTTAATTCGGTATAAAGACATACTGTCCTATGGCACACACGTTAATTAGGTATAAAGACATACTGTCCTATGGCACACACGTTAATTAGAGTATTTAATGAACCACCTTGTTAGGTCTGCTATGGTGGTCATCAGTTCCTCTGGAAGTCCTCAGGACAACGAACAATATTGAACATCGTAGAACGACTGGTGTATAATTTACGGAGTTATTTTATTGAGTTTGTGGATATATTGTCTCGGAAACTTGATTGTCTTTGGGTGCGTGATGAAATAAGGAGAGGCTGGACATCTGACACACACTGACCGCTACGGTATTGTTTACCACACAGCCTCGGGGTATTACCTGTTTCCTGGACACGGTGTAGGTGTGGGGTCAATGTCCTGTTAGTATAGTTATACAAAAGACCATATAGGTCAATGCTCTGTATAATAATAGTCATCATAGAAACTGATATCCACGTATTTATGTCATTTACGTAAAGTGGATATCCGACTTGCTATAATGAAACTTCGGAGGAGGGATTAGGATTAAGAATTTACACACAAGAATAGAAACGTTTATATTCTTGACCATCCATTCGGTAAAATAAACACTGCATTTTTGAGGTGTGTTATTGACAGAATGCTTTTGATGTGTCTTGTTAAGGTATCCATACAACCTAGTGCAATTAATCTGGCACGAAAACCATAAACTGATAACCGTATTTATTTCATTGTTGTGACGGCCATTTTGTGCGATGTTTTGATTATAAACAAACGCGTTAAATTGGTTATATTTATCTATAAACACCACGAGAATACCGCAGTGTCAACAAAGCCGTATTGTAAACTCTAAACCTATGGAATGATGGCGAATATGAAACAATAAACGATTTAAATGGATACTGATGAACGGAGATAATAAGACCAGGTGTTCCAGAAGAGTAACCTCAACTGCTTCATCGACAAACATCGAAAGCTATCGCCAATCTCAATCTAGTAAAGTTCATGATTATCAATCAGCTTATACAAATAGATACCGCTCGTTCAGTCTTATCCTGTTTTTGAGTAGGAGTGTTAAAATAAAAGATAAATCGAGTAGCCAGTTCAACACATTGGATGTCAAATATAAATTATTTCATTTCAGAATACAGTTAACATATTCTAGTAGGCTTGACGCGGAACACGCCATATTTTGTAAAAGCTCTTCATGAACAGATATAGAATAAAGAACACATAGAAAACCGTTAAAATATTTATTCCAACAAATGGGAAACATGTTTTCATTACAATAACGAGTGTGAGTCTCAATAGACCAGACTACACACTAGGACAGGGAGAACACGGACTAGTGTGACGTAGTGTCGGAACTAACCAATAGAGGGCGTCCTTGTATAGGTATCATACAATAAAATACGTCGATTGGTTTTATTGGCTAAAACGCGTCATGTTTTTCGTTCTCTGATTGTTGAAATTTAAAAATTACAGAAAGGTAGAAAAATAAAACTAGTGAGTGTTTTACAGGTAAAAATAATTAAAACTTTAGAACTATTAAATAGCCTACTCCCGATTTGCTATGGACATTATAATGCGAAATTGGTCTCCTACTAAATAGCCTACTCCCGATATCCCACATTATATTGTAATGTACATTTGTCGCAAAACACTGTCTACCGACTGAAACTTCATTTTAATTAATTATTACAAATACATAGAAATTAAAAAAAAAAAAAATGCTTAGAGTGCGAGTTTTTCGATTACAAAGGCCCAGTTTCCTTTGTTATAGATTACTTGAAGTTATAGTGATGGTAGGAAAGGGAACGTGAAACAAAACGTGTATTGGATCATAAAACAACTTATATTGACCTTCAGCGCAATCTGAACACAGCACTGGTGTTTTAACATGTCGACCATTTTGTTATATTTTCGGTGCAAATATATATATGTAGCATTTCTATATACATTTGTAAATACACACGAAAATCAATGTAATCATAGAAAAATATATACATAAATATTGCATAATGAATTCTGTGTGCATTTACATAATCAATAGCTTTAATTTTTTTCTTAATGTTGATCACAACAGTGTATCCCTTACTTGGTTTGAATCTGATACAACAATATCGACAGTCATAACGAAATATCTGTTTACGTCTCTAAATATTGAATCATTGAAATATTTCAGAATATGTTTTAACACAATTGTGCGTTGATTCTGTTGACTCATGAACATAAATCTAAACATTGATTTTTGTACAAATATCTTACTGACATCTTACTGACATGCGGGCGTTTTAACTGTACAAAACAAATCTGTTCTTTAGCATCATTAAAAATATTGAAACATGTCACATGACACTTCACGTCTTCAACAACAATACGGTTTTATATAACGGTATGTTGATCTACTCTCTCTCAACTTATTATTTACTTTACAGATCATATTAAAAGTTTGAACACAATTGAACACACACGTAAAATTTACAAATAAAGTTATAGTAAAATCACACATCTAGTTCTATGTCCATCATAGTCAAACGTTAGTATCTGGAGCAGGATTATTATAAAAATACGTCAACTTTCATATACATACGTAATGTTCATCCAGACGATGCTAACAGGGCGACCTAGGATAAAGTAGCGTAACGTTCTATGGATGGTGTCCTCATACCTTGTCATACCAGAACAATAATTCTAGAATATAATCCATTGTCAATCTGATCATTAACTGTATCGATTAATACCACCATTAGATATCGTATTTATGCTAATACTTATGAATCATAATACAAAATATCTGTGCTGTTTATTTCAATGTCTCTGGATGTATTAACGAAATCATTTAAATAAGATTTACAGTACCTCTCGGAAGAAAAATGCAGATTAACTATCTCGCGAAAGAGATTTACAAACACTTCAATAGAAGAGACTAACAGTGTCTGTGAAATACATTTAGAGACTCTAATAAGAGAGATTTTAATCATTTCGTGGAGGATATGTATTGTCTCTCGTGGAGAAGATTTACAGTATCTGCTAAAACTATTTAGAGTCTCTAATGAGAAAGATTTACAGGATTTCGTGGAAGATAGTTATTGTCTCTTATGGAAGAGTTTCACGGTATTTTATGGAAGAGTTTCACGGTATTTTACGGAAGAGTTTCGCGGTATTTTATGGAGGAGAATCACAGTATCTCGTGCAAAGGATTTATAGTATTGTGTAGAAGAGATATTAATCATCTCGTGGAGGAGATTTACAGCATCTCTTGGAAGAAATTGTTATTTCCGTCTAAAGTCATGAAAAGTCTCTGATCGATTGTAAAAATATATCTAGTAATAAATTTCCCTACAGGTCCATTCTTAACCATTGCTTTTTCCTACACACATCCAGCTCTAAACATAAACCCCGTCAATCAGATCCATAGATACAGCGGCAGCGTTAGCATTGTAGGCAGTAGTATATCTAAAACTAATAACAACGGATATCAAATAGCGATAAACGAGGGGAAGGATGTGCTACTAAGGGCTGACAAAAGTCTGTGCCATTATGGAATCAGTAAAGTGAGGTAAAACGTAAACTACGATCACAAGATGCCGTTTTAAGAACAATGGATATATCTCATAATGAAATTGCCATTTAGCCGTGACTGGTTGCCAAGCCGTAAGTAGGAGCGTGCCTGACTACGGGTAAGGCCATCCGATCGATACGGCGGGAGGATTCCGGGTCAATATAACATCTGGTCCAGTTAGTGGAGACTGTACATATCTCTGTGTCGACATTACCCTTCACATACAATGTATGTCATCGGGAAATATTACATAAATACTGAACTGAAATATGGACTCATATTACCTGCCTGGAATTCATATTTACGGGGTCGATGTAACCGTCATACAACAACGACAATGAAGTTGTCATACTGGGAAACCTATTTTATTACCAGTTTCGAATCGATCGGATAAAAGGCGACCCGCCAATTAGTTATCGCCCTAAGCACGTTCATCTATATTCACGGCTCGTTCATTTATATTTACTGCGTGGGGTATTAACTTTAAAAATTCATACCCGAGTAATATTTAAATGGAATTCAATCGATCTTCTTTTCCAGTGTGATATTTTTATGCTTCACGGCAATAAAGATACCATATTGCATTACTAAACAAGTATCTGTGTTTTGTAGTAAAATTGGAATAAAAAACAGGTGCCTGATCAACCTCAACCATCAAGAATTAAGAATAACTGACAATGGTAGGCATGATGGAAATACAATGGGTTGGGGGGAGGTTGAGATAAAAACAGCATGCTAACCTAAACCTCAGTGTCACTGTAGTACTGTTCACATCGCATACATCGACACAACCTATGTATGTATCATTAACGGATAACAAAAAAAAAAAATTTGGCACATAATATGAGCGGTCAAATAAATAACAAGTATTTACATGTTTAACAATTACACACATGAGTACTGTATGTATCTCTGGAGCTACATACACGAGTAATGTACATCGCCTCAGAAACGTACACGAGTAATGTACATCGCCTCAGAAACGTACACGAGTAATGTACATCGCCTCAGAAACGTTCATGGCCAAACTGCTGGAGCTACATACACGAGTAATGTACATCGCCTCAGAAACATTCATGGCCAAACTGCCATCGAATGAGTCGTCCATCTCTCTCCTTGTTCCTACCTAACGGAATCACAGTTTCTGATTGAAAATTCACACAATTTTTAATATCTTGATTCCGAATCTATATGAAGACCCAGAAATTGATGTCATTAATATTTACTAGCATTCCCTTTACATTCTCCGTCAGTGACTTTCTGATTCCGGATGCGCATGATGCGCCGCCTGTTGAGATACACGGCTATCACTATGGGGATGGTGATCAATGGGAAAACCACGAGAATAATTCCCGCCGCCAGGACATCATACTGCTTGTTACTTGTAGCGTATATCGACAGCAAAATACCTGCAACAGACAAAATCAACATTAGCTTCAATAGATTTGTTTCCAACTTGTCATTTCGTTTTATTTACTCTTGTGCTGCAGTATGTTTACACATGTGAGATTCAGAATCTTAATCGGTCGTTCCACTCGCAATGAAAGTTTTGAAGTTCTAGGAAGTTAACAAGTTCGGTCCCCGTGTCTTTTGTAACGACTTTTCGGATACAGACTGCCGCTGTTCTGTTCCGTACTGAGACCAGGTTCAGTAAACAGCGAGATGGACAGTGATAAACAATATTGATTACACAAGGTAATGGAGTCGGTAGATAATCAGAGTACACTATAGGACCCCTGGTGTTTTACTTTGATTTGCTCATATTGCTTTGTAATTGGAAAGGCCAACCGACTGTATTGCAATCTATATATCGTCTGTGTTACTTTTTTCTACCTTCGATATTGAGCAATGGCGGGCGTATTTGTATAGGGAGTTAATCCTTACTGTTATATTTATGGTCCGAGAATTATGTACTCGTTCGTATTTTCATGACTTTCAGCGAATATATTTCCATTAACAAAAATCTACTCAAAATCTACATCTCATTGGAATATTTATAGAAAGATCGATACGCTGATAATAGAGCGTCCTCCCCAATGGCCCACTAAGCCTGACGTTATGGCTGAACTATCCACCCAACGTAATGTAAACACTCAACACTGTAGTCAGATCAGGTCTAACTACGCTCGATCAGGTGACACCTAAACAAATGAGAACTGTTTAAACCAGTAACCATTGGATTTGTAACAAGCAATACATTCATACTTGGGATACACGATATATAATCGCGAATGGCGACACCGCAGGTTGTTTTCTCTTCCGGTTTACTTTTTCTACGTACGACATGAAAAAGAATCTGGTTCTTACGACTTTTTATTTCAATAATTGATACGGAATTATGAAATTCATAGATCAATGGAGAACGGTATATGGATTGTGTGTTTCCCATTAACGATAATCCGATGGCAGTAGTCTAAAAAACAACTCCATTATCCAACTCTCAAATGTCGCCATGGTGACCGCGGTTGATAATCGTAGTGTTTTAGTCATAGTATGGAATCTATTTTTGTCAAATTTGCATACATGTACCCGAGTGTGACACGTACCGTTGATCCACCAAGTACATCGCCTACATATAAATAAATCAATTTTACCTACCGGTATTCTATTCCTCTAGCTGAATATATGGTGTGATGGCGTCGACACGTGCTGTAGCCATTGATGCGGCGCTAAGTTGTCAGATATGATCGTGTTAACGGGGCAAATCAATTCTAGGTTATAATACAGAAGTATAGTAAACGGTATACGTGGAGAAACTTGTCGGATTTCTTAGTCAAGTTAATATAATGACACTCCATAAAACATATAAAGTTATAGCCAATATATATGATGGCATCCTAAATGGATGCCATCATATATGTTGGCTATAACGAAAGGAAAATATGTCCCGGACTTCATATTGCTCACCATAACAAAATATTCATAAAATACGTCGCTTCTATACAAAATCCAAATGACATTGTAACCTTTTAAATAACAAAACCAATAGAGTTGTGGTTTGTCTGTTAAATGAAACTTTTACCTCCTGGCATTACACTTGAAGGGAAGAAGAATCTCAGATTGCAGATCGTTAAGGTCTCTTAGTTTTGGCATTCTCTTATACATAGTGTGAAACAAGACACAACTAAATAAAGTCTTTACTGTAGTGTAAAACATGAAAAACTTTAATGAAGTAATCGGGACAAACAGTCTGAAAATAGCATTCTTATTTTGAAAACTTATGTAATTACCTGGCTACAGGTGAATAAATAAACTGTACTTATTTTAGGTCATAAACCCAGCGTTACGCAGTGTACATACCACGGAGTATTATATATCATAACTATTTATATTTCTGTGTTAGACAGAGTACATAATTATTATTATAAAACCAGTATGCTGTAAAGAGTACATTTGTATATGCGCCAAAGTACTGAGTTAGAGTAAACTATACGTATGTTTAAATTACTCTATATAGAAGTCTATTACAGCTGTGACGTTATTATTAGCCAATCATCAAAGATATATTCAAACAGCTGTGAGCCTATTCATGAAAGCAAATACATTTTGTATACATATGACTGACGGGTTCAGCTTGTTAATTGTGTAGAAGGTCTGTGTTTCAGTGCAGGGGTATTATATAGGACATATCTTAGGACTTACGTTAAAGTCTGATATTTTTAAAATATCGAAGGGTAAACGTATTATTAACATATAATGATCGGTAATGTGTCCCTGTGGACTCAATATATATACCGTATTTGTACTGATGTATGTGTGGGCTCAACTACCATACCATATTTGTACTGATGTATGTGTGGGCTCAACTACCATACCATATTTGTACTGATGACTGTGCGGGCTCAACTATCATACCGTATTTGTACTGATGTATGTGTGGGTTCAACTACCATTCCATATTTGTACTGATGTATGTGTGGGCTCAACTACCATACCATATTTGTACCGATGTATGTGTGGGCTCAACTACCATACCATATTTGTACCGATGTATGTGTGGGCTCAACTACCATACCATATTTGTACTGATGACTCTGCGGGCTCAACTATCATACCGTATTTGTACTCATGTATGTGTGGGCTCAACTACCATACCGTATTTGTGCTGATGTATGTGTGGGCTCAACTACAATACCGTATTTGTACTGAAGACTGTGTGGGCTCAACTACCATACCGTAATTTTACTGATGTATGTGTACTGATGACTGTGCGGGCTCAACTACCATACCGTATTTGTACTGATGACTGTGTGGGCTCAACTTCCATACCGTAATTGTACTGATGTATGTGTACCGATGACTGTGCGGGCTCAACTACCATACCGTATTTGTACTCATGTCTGTGTGGGCTCAACTACCATACCGTAATTGTACTGATGTATGTGTACCGATGACTGTGCGGGCTCAACTACCATACCGTATTTGTACTGATGTATGGGTGGGGTCAACTACCATACCGTATTTGAACTGATGTATGTGTGGGCTCAACTACAATACCGTATTTGTACTGATGACTGTGCGGGCTCAACTACCATACCGTATTTGTACTGATGTATGTGTGGGCTCAACTACAATACCGTATTTGTACTGATGACTGTGTGGGCTCAACTACCATACCGTAATTGTACTGATGTATGTGTACTGATGACTGTGCGGGCTCAACTACCATACCGTATTTGTACTCATGTATGTGTGGGCTCAACTACCATACCGTATTTGTACTGATGACTGTGTGGGTTCAACTACCATACCGTAATTGTACTGATGTATGTGTACTGATGACTGTGCGGGCTCAACTACCATACCGTATTTGTACTGATATATGTGTGGGTTTAACTACCATACCGTATTTGTACTGATGTATGGGTGGGCTCAATATCCCTAACGTATGTGTACTGTAGTTTGTGGGCTGAACTACCATACCTTATTTTGTAAATATGTCTGTTTGGTTTCAATTTTTTTACCGGTTTTGTACTGCTGTCTATGTTGTTTCAATATATTCACCGTATTTGTACTGAAATTGATGTCTGTATGGGTTCATTACGTTTACCGTATTTATGTTGATGGAAGCAGTCAGTGTCCCACACATTATTTAGTGACTATTCACGTTATCAATAACAGGTTTCCGTGATACATGAAATTCGTAGATAATATCCCAAAAGGGCTGATACTCTCAGTCTGAGCTGATCACGTGATGACGACAAGTTGTGATACCAACTTTAACTACAAAATTATACAAAGGTCGTATTGATAATAGACGTATAAGGCTACTTCAGAGCGTTTCTCAACAGCTGTGCACAGCTATACATAATGGGAGCAAATGAGGGATAGAACGGATATGACGACAAACATTTGAAAAGATACCTACCGGCAGGAAAGATGATGACCAAGAGGAGACAAAGAGAACATCCGGTCAGACACCCTCCCAAACAGCACAATCTGGCCTCTGGCTCATCTAAAACATAACCAGACATATATGTACAGAAACAAATAAGGATTGAAGAGTTAAAAACAACTTTATAAAGTAGAAACTGAAAAAATACACAAATGAACGTCATCAACATGTATGCAAATAAATCGAGACAAACACCAATGGTCAGACTTGAACCTGACACGTGGACATTGAGTCCAGTGATAGGTTTAACCTGACACGTGGCCATTGAGTCCAGTGATGGGTTGAACCTGACACGTGGACATTGAGTCCAGTGATGGGTTGAATCTGTAACGTAGACATTGAGTCCAGTGATGGGTTGAACCTGACACGTGGACATTAAGTCCAGTGATGGGTTGAACCTGACACGTGGACATTGAGTCCAGTGATGGGTTGAACCTGACACGTGGTCATTGAGTCCAGTGATTGGTTGAACCGTCACGTGGACATTGAGTCGTGTGATGGGTTGAACCTGTCACGTGGACATTGAGTCCAGTGATGGGTTGAACCTGACACGTGGACATTGAGTCAAGTGATGGGTTGAACCTGACACGTGGACATGAGTCCAGTGATGGGCTGAACCTGACACGTGGACATTGAGTCCAGTGATGGGTTGAACCTGACACTTCGACATTGAGTCCAGTGATGGGCTTGCAATTGTCTGGTCCGAACTCTTACTCAAAAGATCAAGGTTTCGGTAATTTATTGAAAAGCAGCAATTTTCATCATTTATAGAAATGTTAGTGAGCGTATAACGATGATAGATTTAAGTCGCTAAGAGAAGAGATTATATATATCATAGAGGTAATTGATTTACGTCACAGCTTCTGCTTCAGAAGCGAAAATGGGCCGAAATGTATGCCGAACGCCATAATGTGAGTGAACCCCAAAATATTTATACTCACATTATCTCCTGTTTCATGAGTGACAAAATGCGCGCGTAAGATTTAATTGGGTGAAAACTAGCAGATAATAATCACATGAATTATTCCTAATAAACAACTATTGTGAAACATGTACATGTATATCACATACATTTATACCAACATGGCGTTCAACTTTGTGTTAACTTCACGTATAAGATATGATGAGCGAATTTTAAGGTGTTTTATGAAAGATCATGTACCAGAATTAAAACATCAAATACATCAAACAACAGATAATTTGTAAAGGAAAATAAAATAAATATTAAATTTAGAACAAGTTTGTCAATTGGAATGGTATTCAAATGTCTGTACAACGATGATACAATTAATGCATTAAGGAAACCAAAATCAATTTGTTTCTGCTGACTGTTTTGTTTTTTTTGTATATTTTGTATTTTTGTTTCGTGAATTTACTTTTACCTTTTTATTTACCATTTCGTTATCATTTCCACCATCATTCTACACCGGGAGAACATGTGATTGCTTGTTTAAGCTAACAGACCAGGTCGCCGAAGTCTGGTCGATACTTGTTTTTAAATATTAATGGTTTATTTCAAGTAACTTCTGCTGGCGTAATAGGTATACAGAGTCGTGATTGACTCAGAGGTATATACCTGCCCAATGAACACTATGATACTCCGAGGTATATACCTGCCCCATGAACACTCCGATACTCCGAGGTATATACCTGCCCCATGAACACTATGAGACTCAAGTGTGTCTACCTGCCCCATGAAAAATCCGAGACACATGTGGATCTATCTACCTGCCCCGGAACACTCCGAGACCCAAGTATATCTACCTGTTCCGGAACACTCCAAGACCCAAGTATATCTACCTGTTCCGGAACACTCCAAGACACAGATGTATTTACCTGCCCCATGAACACTATGAGACTCCGGTGAAACTACCTGCCCCATGAACACTCCGAGACACATGTGTATCTATCTGACTGCCCCGGAACACTCCGATATCCAGGTGTATCTAACTGTTCCGGAACACTCCAAGACACAGATGTATTTACCTGCCCCATGAACACTATGAGACTCCGGTGAATCTACCTGCCTCATGAACACTCCTAGACGCATGTGTATCTATCTGACTGCCCCGGAACACTCCGAGACCCATGTGTATCTACCTGTTCCGGAACACTCCGAGACCCAAGTATATCTACCTGTTCCGGAACCCTCCGAGACCTATGTGTATCTACCTGCCCCATAAAAAATACGAGACACATGTGTATCTATCTGACTGCCCCGGAACTCTCCGAGACCCATGTGTATCTACCTGTTCCGGAACACTCCGAGACCCAGGTGTATCTACCTGTTCCGAAACACTCCGAGACCCAGGTGTATCTACCTGTTCCGGAACACTCCGAGACCCAGGTGTATCTACCTGCCCCATAAAAAATCCGAGACACATGTGTATCTATCTGACTGCCCCGGAACACTCCGAGACCCAAGTATATCTACCTGTTCCGGAACACTCCGAGACCCAAGTATATCTACCTGTTCCGGAACACTCCGAGACCCATGTGTATCTACCTGCCCCATAAAAAATCCGAGACACATGTGTATCTATCTACCTGCCCCGGAACACTCCGAGACCCAAGTATATCTACCTGTTCCGGAACACTCCGAGACCCAGGTGTATCTACCTGTTCCGGAACACTCCGGGACACACATTTATCTACCTGCCCCATGAACACTCCGAGACACAGATGTATCAACCTACCCCATCAAAACTCTGAGATACAGGCGTGTCTACCTGTAACGGAACACTCTGAGACACAGGTGTATCTACCTGTAACGGAACACTCCGAGACACAGGTGTATCTACCTGTAACGGAACACTCCGAGACACAGGTGTATCTACCTCTAACGGAACACTCCGAGACACAGATGTATCTACCTGTAACGGAACACTCCGAGACACAGGTGTATATAATATATACCTGCCCCGGAACACTCCGGGACACACATTCATTTACCTGCTCCATGATCATGAACACTATGAGACTCCGGTGTATCTACCTGTTCCGGAACACTCCGAGACACAGGTGTATTTATACCTGCCCCGAAACACGGCGAGTGTTCGACGATAACTAGAATTTATGATGAGGAGTAATCTTCAATTCTGGCTGAAAATTCGTAAAATTTATGGCTCCTGGGTCTTTATATTGAAGAATGACGCTTTGTTTACTTCTAGTCTATTGCTACAGTAAATCTGATAAAGTCCAGCCGGACACGGTCTCCAAGTGGCGTCGACCTCTAACGTTAGTCATCAACTGACCATAGGTCAGTATCAATTCAAATGACTCCAACCTACAATGCCGTGGGCGCTTAATCTATGAACTTAAATAGATATCACTTTCCTCATTTAGAAGTCTACTACAAGGGAAATCGTGATACAAAGTCCGCGAAAAATAGCTGGGAGGACATGGGGAGATGGGAGGACATGAGAAGGAGTCAAGAGGACAGTAGACGGGATCGGAAGGACATTCAACAGGACGGACGTTGAGAGGACATTGGAAGGAGCCACGAAGAAGGCGGGACAAAGTCGTGAAGTTTGAGGAAACCGCAATCATAGGGAGGGAGTTGGCTGGAGCTGTCAAGTCTTCAGAGGAAGTCATAAGCATAGGGCTGGTAGCCGAGAACAAAGGAGATCTGCGAGTCGTGAAGATTTGAATGGAGTCATGAGCAAAGGGTAGGAATCGGGATACTTTAGAGACAGTCGCAAGTCAAGGGATTGGCGGTCAGAAGGACGTTGGAGTAATAAGCAAGCAATCCAATAGCAGCTGGGAGGGCTTGAGGAATCCGAGAAGGAATGGGGTGGGAGTCGGAAAACGTCGGAGGAATAGGTGGGGATAAGAGACTGAATAGAACGAATGGAAGTCGGGAGGTTACGGGGAAAGTATTGGCTAGTCGAAAGTATTTCAAAGGAAAGTTGAGGAAGGTATGGCGACTCAAGCTGGAGCCGGTAGAAAAGAGTCCGGGAAAGGAGGCGTGCCATACTGTCCTCTCTGCACCGTCTTTCTATACATCCTGTCTGCCATGTGGCACCTCCTCTACTGTATGTAAACATACAGCCCTCCATACCGTCCGTCTTATTTCATTAATACATATTACCGTCCATGTCGCCACTCATATATATAACTATTTCCCTCCATACCTCCAGTTTAAATGACTTTTTTTGCTATTTATGTATTTTCTATAACGACCGTTTTATTATATTTGCCTTATCCATCACGGAAGAGGTCCAAACAATGGCTCATTTGCTTGTCAAGTTGTTTTTAACGACACACAATAAAACGCTAATGGTTTTGTTCGCAGGATTTCATTTGTAATACCTAGTAACACAGTCCTTAGCTGACATTTTTATTCTGACTAAGTAGACTGACTGACAAGCCATGACCACAGAGAAGTGTTGATTACAAGGAAGTTGATATAATAGTATATGTAAACCAACAACAAAAAGATATCTATAAAACACCATTAACATCAATCTCACGATGATGATATCGCCTTACCCTCTTCGTCCTCCTCATCAACACAGTGATGTCGTGTCGTCTCTCGTCGTCCCTCGTTGTGTCCGTCCTTAGATTCATTGTAAATAGAAGTGTTGTAACCGGCGTGTACCATTTCAAGCAGGTCCCGTCCCAAGTGCCCCTCCTCATTAGGGGGGTTGGTACGACTGGGCTCTTTATAGTCACACTAACACAATGAGTATTTCCCAAATTTAACAGATTCTGTTGAACGAATGACCCCTTTATTCAACTTCACAGAAATCTCCTATCCCGTGAAGTGAAACCGACATCGTGACAGACCTTTCTCTATTGATCTATTTCTACAGCACAGTACAATGTATACCTGTGTGTGGGTACAGGTGGAAGGAACTCGAGAGTTGTTCTCGGGTTCCTTCCACCTGTACCCACACACAGGTAAAATCCATTATAGTGTCCCGGAACTCCTCGGCTTTGTACATAGCTCTGCACCTTGACAACGCCCAAACAAGCTAGGGCTGTATCGTACTGTTGATTTGCCACGTGTATAATAATACTCTATTTAAATCCACTTCACAAGAAAGTTGCCCGGGGCCTGAACTGTATAAGTGTAATAAGCACCGAGTACCGAGCGCTTTGTTTTGATTGTTTGATATGACGATCGATACACTCCGTTTAACCTGCTGATGACGTCATTAAATTATATCGATCAGTATGTGTATAAATTTAAATATCAAAACAAATATAGCGTGTTCAGGAACTGAGTTCTAATTGCAGCCATTGTGTAAATTTCTGTTGTACGTTAGGTTTCTCAATAGAAATGAAGTCAGTCTGTGAGTGTGTGTCTGTAATTGATGACAACTAGTGATGCTTCTTCAGAATAAGATTCATTACTTTGGTATGAATACTAAAGGCTAAGTTTGTTAAGTTTGTTTTGAACAGAAACACAATTTTCATTATCTTTTTGTGGTCAACACAAACTTAGCCTCCATCATTAAGCCTATTTTTTGTGAAAACAATCTGGCTTGTTTTGATATACAATTTGATGCTGACAAACATGTGCTAATTCGATATGCAACTTGCCGAAGTATCAAAATTATGCTTATGCTGTATAAAGTAATATACAGGGTTTTCTAAGTGAAGAAATTGAATCTACACTAAATACATTTATGGTCATATACTGACCTGACTAAAGACAGGATTATAGACATTAGTTGGTAACATAAATAGGATCACCATGAAGGGGGGCCACCGCAAGGATCTGATACTTTGTTACAGCAATATTATTTCGACCTAAAATAAGGTGTTCAGCGTAATTTAACATGTTTTAGGGGTTTAGGTCGACTTTCGGTAAAATAGACATCCCAAAATGTCGGCCCCACATGTGGTACCGGATACTCGTATCCACCTCTAACTCCTACTTTGTCCCGTTATGTGTTGACGCTGTGGTTGACATCATTCCCTTATAGAGAAAAGTATCCTGACCGAAACCGCCGCAGTGATATATTTGTTTTAGTGTTATTTTCTCTACAGCTACACCGCCGCAGTGATATATTTGTTTCTTAGTTATTTTCTCTACAGCTACACCGCCACAGTGATATGTTATTTTCTCCACAGCTACACCGCCGCAGCGATATATTTGTTTCTGTGTTATTTTCTCTACAGCTCCACCGCCGCAGTGATATATTTGTTTCTTAGTTATTTTCTCTACAGCTACACCGCCGCATTGATATATTTGTTTCTGTGTTATTTTATCTACAGCTACACCGCCGCAGTGCTATATTTGTTTCTGTGTTATTTTCCCTACAGCTACACCGCCGCAGTGACATATTTGTTTCTGTGTTATTTTCCCTACAGCTACACCGCCGCAGTGATATATTTGTTTCTGTGTTATTTTCTCTACAGCTACACCGCCGCAGTGATATGTTATTTTCTCCACAGCTACACCGCCGCAGTGATATATTTGTTTCTGTGTTATTTTCTCTACAGCTTCACAAACTGATAGCTATCGCCAGTGTGACTATCAATCTGCATCACAAACTGATAGATATCCTCAGTGTGACTATCAATCTGCATCACAAACGGATAGATATCGTCAGTGTGACTATCAATCTGCATCACAAACTGATAAATATCATCAGTGTGACTATCAATCTGAATCACAAACTGATAGCTATCGTCAGTGTGACTATCAATCTGCTTCACAAACTGATAGATATCCTCAGTGTGACTATCAATCTGTATCACAAACTGATAGCTATCGTCAGTGTGACTATCAATCTGCATAACAAACTGATAGATATCGTCAGTGTGGCTATCAATCTGAATCACAAACTGAGAGCTATCGTCAGTGTGGCTATCAATCTGAATCACAAACTGAGAGCTATCGTCAGTGTGGCTATCAATCTGCATCACACCGCATTGATATATTTGTTTCTGTGTTATTTTCTCTACAGCTACACCGCCGCATTGATATATTTGTTTCTGTGTTATTTTCTCTACAGCTACACCGCCGCATTGATATATTTGTTTCTGTGTTATTTTCTCTACAGCTTCACAAACTGATAGCTATCGCCAGTGTGACTATCAATCTGCATCACAAACGGATAGATATCGTCAGTGTGACTATCTATCAATCTGCATCACAACCTGATAGATATCGTCAGTGTGACTAACAATCTGCTTCACAAACTGATAAATATCGTCAGTTTGACTATCAATCTGCTTCACAAACTGATAGATATCCTCCGTGTGACTATCAATCTGTATCACAAACTTATAGCTATCGTCAGTGTGACTATCAATCTGAATCACCAACTGATAGATATCATCAGTGTGACTATCAATCTGTATCACAAACTTATAGCTATCGTCAGTGTGACTATCAATCTGCTTCACAAACTTATAGATATCGTCAGTGTGGCTATCAATCTGAATCACAAACTGATAACTATCGTTAGTGTGGCTATCAATCTGCATCACACCGCATTGATATATTTGTTTCTGTGTTATTTTCTCTACAGCTACACCGCCGCATTGATATATTTGTTTCTGTGTTATTTTCTCTACAGCTTCACAAACTGATAGCTATCGCCAGTGTGACTATCAATCTGCATCACTAAATGATAGATATCGTCAGTGTGACTATGAATCTGCATCACAAACTGATAGATATATCACAAACTGATAGATATCGTCAGTGTGGCTATCAATCTGAATCACAAACTGAGAGCTATCGTCAGTGTGGCTATCAATCTGCATTGTGACTATCAATCTGAATCACAAACTGCTAGATATCGTCAGTGTGACTATCAATCCGCATCACAAACTGATAGCTATCGTCAGCTGTGTTATTTTCTCTACAGCTACACCGCCGCAGTGATATATTTGTTTCTGTGTTATTTTCTCTACAGCTACACCGCCGCAGTGATATATTTGTTTCTGTGTTATTTTCTCTACAGCTACACCGCCGCAGTGATATATTTGTTTCTGTGTTATTTTCTCTACAGCTACACCGCCGCATTGATATATTTGTTTCTGTGTTATTTTCTCTACAGCTTCACAAACTGATAGCTATCGCCAGTGTGACTATCAATCTGCATCACAAACAGATAGATATCGTCAGTGTGACTATCTATCAATCTGCATCACAAACTGATAGAAATCGTCAGTGTGACTATCAATCTGCATAACAAACTGATAGATATCGTCAGTGTGACTATGAATCTGCATCACAAACTGATAGATATCTTCAGTGTGACTATCAATCTGCATCACAACCTGATAGATATCGTCAGTGTGACTAACAATCTGAATCACAAACTGATAGATATGTGACTATCAATCTGCATCACAAACAGATAGATATCGTCAGTGTGACTATCAAATATCCTCAGTGTGACTATCAATCTGAATCACATACTGATAGATATCGTCAGTGTGACTATGAATCTGCATCACAAACTGATAGATATCCTCAGTGTGACCATCAATCTGTATCACAAACTGATAGCTAGCGTCAGTGTGACTATCAATCTGCATCACAACCTGATAGATATCGTCAGTGTGACTATCCATCTGCATCACAAACTGATAGATATATCACAAACTGATAGATATCGTCAGTGTGCCTATCAATCTGAATCACAAACTGATAACTATCGTTAGTGTGGCTATCAATCTGCATCACAACCTGATAGATATCGTCAGTGTGACTATCTATCAATCTGCATCACAACCTGATAGATATCGTCAGTGTGACTAACAATCTGAATCACAAACTGATAGATATCGTCAGTGTGGCTATCAATCTGAATCACAAACTGATAGATATCGCCAGTGTGCATATCAATCTGCTTCACAAACTGATAGATATCGTCAGTGTGGCTATCAATCTGAATCACAAACTGATAGCTATCGTCAGTGTGACTATCAATCTGAATCACAAACTGATTGATAGCTATCGTCAGTGTGATTATCAATCTGCATCACAAACTGATAGATATCGTCAAGTGTGACTATCAATCTGCATCACAAACTGATAGATATCGTCAAGTGTGACTATCAATCTGCATCACAAACTGATAAATATCATCAGTGTGACTATCAATCTGAATCACAAAATGATAGATATCGTCAGTGTGACTATCAATTTGCATCACAAACTGATAACTATCGTCAGTGTGACTATCAATCTGCATCACAAACTGATAGATATCGTTAGTATGACTATCAATCTGCATCACAAACTGATAAATATCATCAGTGTGACTATCAATCTGAATCACAAACTGATAGCTATCGTCAGTGTGACTATCAATCTGAATCACAACCTGATAGATATCGTCAGTGTGACTATCAATCCGCATCACAAACTGATAGATATCGTCAGTGTGCATATCAATCTGCTTCACAAACTGATAGATTTCGTCAGTGTGACTATCAATCTGCATCACAACCTGATAGATATCGTCAGTGTGACTATCAATTTGCATCACAAACTGATAACTATCGTCAGTGTGACTATCAATCTGAATCACAAACTGATTGATAGCTATCGTCAGTGTGATTATCAATCTGCATCACAAACTGATAGATATCGTTAGTATGACTATCAATCTGCATCACAAACTGATAAATATCATCAGTGTGACTATCAATCTGAATCACAAAATGATAGATATCGTCAGTGTGACTATCAATCTGAATCACAAACTGATTGATAGCTATCGTCAGTGTGGCTATCAATCTGCATCACAAACTGATAACTATCGTCAGTGTGGCTATCAATCTGCATCACAAATTGATAGCTATCGTCAGTGTGACTATCAATCTGCTTCACAAACTGATAAATATCGTCAGTGTGACTATCAATCTGCATAACAAACTGATAGATATCGTCAGTGTGACTATCCATCTGCATCACAAACTGATAGATATCGTCAGGGTGACTATCAATCTGCATCACAAACTGATAGCTATCGTCAGTGTGACTATCAATCTGCATCACAAACATACCATAGGGACCTACTCCAACCTTACTAAATACACTGTTGGTGACTCTTATTATGTTATTTAGATTATTTAGTGAATAATTAACCGTTTTCAATTGATACACATAGTGTAATTTGACTTGCTTAGTAAAATATATATTGATATACATTTTGATTATATAATTGAATCATTCAAACAGATATCCACTAACTTGATGTATTTACCAATTTACTGTAAGATTTTGTTAATGTCAATGTTTATAAAGCGGTATGGCGTGCCACAGCTTGCTGAACGAAAATCCATATTACTTATTTCAAATTCACCTACATGTACGTTGCTATGATACGTCATACTCTGTCTATCCGCGTATGCTTACTGTCGTCGATATAAAACCTTTGTATAGGTTGAAGTCGCCACTTTAAGTAGTCTTTACCGATAACACTCTCGGAATCACGTCTCTAAACTAGATTGCCTAACTCAGATTGAACTATTCATTTTCTCCGAGAACACAAGCCCTGTAAATCCTATTTATACATTCCCTGTTTGTATTGTGCGTACAACATATACATTTATATGTCATATTGATGCAAAGTAAATATAAATCTAAGTTATTACACACCTATATGATTGAAAATTCCGTTTATGGGGGCTTGTTTACACCAAACCCCCTGTCTACAAACTATAATAATCATTTTGTCTAAATCTATGAGAAATACTTCTTATTAAGCTATATTCAACTTTTTACAATATTTGATAACAAGATTCGGCAAGATTAATTAAACTATATACATTTATACGTCTTGGATAAAGAGCAGTGCACGAACGCAAACGAATACTACACCTGCACTGTTATCAAACGAATACTACACCTGCACTGTTATCAAACGAATACTACACCTGCACTGTTATCCGGTCCCTTTATCTGTAACATATAGAGTACGGAGCACAGAACACTTTATTCTAAGACATGCTTGTTCACTTACAATTAGTCGCGATCACTTGTCATTTTAGACACTTTCCACCAGAAAACTACTGCAAGAAAGAACAATTTACATACAACGAAATAAAAACGATTCTCGAAAATGTTTCTTTTTAAGTCAGGAAATAGTTTTGTTTTCACAAATATAGCAAATCTAGTCTTAACTGTAGTGTTACGGTTGATATGTAATGTATTTATCATCTCCATTAAGGTTTCTCTGATTAGTTTACTGTTCAACATCTTCCTCGTCTTCTTAACTGTAGTAACGAAAACTCCATACATCTTTACTGTTGCAATAGCTGTTCTTATATACACGTAGGCTTATATATACCACACACAAGAAAAGTTAAACATATAGAATCAATAACTGTAACTAATCTTGTCATCCCTAATTGTAGGAACACCGCTGACATGACCCTCCTCTGATTCGGCGTAAGGTATGGAGAATGATGCCGCGAGAAACGTCGTGTCGCCAAAGGACGATGTTTCTTACGAAAACGAGGCGATTAATAAACCGAAAAAGCGGGAGGCAACAAACAATCAAGGAGGAGACGGCAATGGCCTTCCAGGTCCGAGGATCCAACGAAGAATTTCCCAACCAGAACGCAAAGTCAGTTTCCAGCTAAATATTGACAACATTCCTTCCCATGCCGACCTGTACGATAATACTTCTCCGACCCGTAGGCCCAGTGTTAGTTTCGTTCGGAGAGATGGCGACGAGAATCTCGTTCCCAACGAGAGAAGGGCTAAGGCGAGTCGATCGCCTCAGAGAAGCCCAAGGGTAAGCTTTTCACTGGCTCCCGGTGAAGGAAACCCGATGTATAACCGCTCCGGGAAGAAGCCGAACGAGACTAAATCTCCGAGAGTAAGTTTTTCTCTTGGCCCGGGCGAGGAAAACCCTATTCCAAATGACCGCACAACTAAACGCATAACGAAGGAAAACAAATCGCCACAAAGAAGTCCGAAAGTCAGCGTTTCTCATGAAAATATCGAAACTAACCCAGTTCAAGTAGAACAACAGACTGTATCCCCATCTTCTTCTACTTCTTCTTCCTGTCCTGATGGTGCAGACCGACCCCGTCGCCCCAGTAGACAAAGACGCTCTGGGGTAGTCAATAGTTTTGAGAGTGGGCGGGTGACGTCAGACATATTCTTAGATAATCTTCCCTCCGACAAACCTACAGAAGAAGACGACCAGTCAATATCAACAATATCAGGCAGTGTTGATATCGAATATACTTCAGCGAGAACGGCCAGCTACAACTCGGAGGAAGATCTCGGTCAGGTAAACAGCGGGTATGAAAGCGATGACGTCATAGAAAACATTGCACTAAAAGTGAACAGCATCATACAGGATGCACAGGCAAGTGAAATGAGTAATGGTTACTATAGTAACAGCATTGATAGCAAGGACGAGGGACAAGAGGGACAAGAAGAAGAAGACTACGTCGGCGAAGATGAAGAAGTAGAGGAGGAGGAGGAGGAGGAGGAGGAGGAGGAGGAGGAGGAGCAAGAGGAGGAAGAGGAAGATCAGGGCTTGACATTTAACCTCCCATCACAGGACAACCAGGACAAACAAACATTTGATGTTCCAATGAAGAAGGAAAGAAAGATAAATGAGTTTGGTTTACCACTGTCGATAATGAAACATAAGAAATCGTCCTTTGCCGAGAGTAACTATTCTGATGATTCCACGTCCCCCAATAAGAGTTCTCTTGCTCGTCACTTACGGAAGGACTCTATAGCACTGACCAGTGAGAAGATGGGTCAGATAAGGGATCTGCAGAGACACTACAAGCTGATGAAGAAGGAAAACATGCCAAGTGTAAGTGTGACGCTAGTTTGTCGAGTCCACCATTACCTCCTGTTAGAATTAGTAAATATACTCACACGAGGATCCACTAGATTGAGCGCATGTATAGAAGATATTCTTAATGTTTATATGAATAAAAGATTATTTCACGAGTGGATTGAATATTTTCATAGTTTTCACGAGTGCGTAACAGAGATGAAATATGGAAAATAGTCAACCCAAAAATCTGATTTATTGGTTTTATGTAAATATAACAGAATACTTACCGATCACAGTAAAAATATATTTACTTCACCTTCCTTGTAAAACCCAATACGTAGCTGGTAAATTTGTAGTCAACAACCTTATTCCATCTTTGTCGATATTTTAATGTATACCTCCTCAGTACATTTGTTAGGTAGTATAAAATGCATGTAAACAAGAGAAGTGTGATATACGTATTAGAGGATGTCCGTTATTAAAAATGTCAAAATCTCAAGGTCGTTCGATAGATCATAGTCGAGTTTTACCAATTACACATTAGGAGTTATCAAATTGTCCTCAAATAAGCTCTGAATAGAACGGTTAATTAATAAAATTCGTATTTATTCAAAAAATTATCTATTGCAGTTCTGGAAGAGGAAGACACTGACTATTAAGAAGTACCAGCTACACATGGCCGTGGCTGCCATGTTTGTCGTCGCCGTGATAACCGTTGCTGTAGGCTGGCATTTCCACGACCAGTTTCATGAGATAAGGAATGCTAACCAGCGTGTCTTCTTCGAGCCCTCAAGTCGAATCCTCACGCTGAGAGACCACCAAGATAATAAGATAATTGCGAATCTCGGGGTCAGCATCCCCATTTGGCTTCTGCCTTCACACTGCGCAAATGAAAAAGAAACAGGGTCGTTTACGTGTCTAAAATGGAAAAATAATGCAGTTTTAAGAATCCGACACTTTGGATCAAAAGCCGTAAATTGTTATAACATAACATGGGAGGTCACCCGTGAGGACCTTTTCCCAGAAGATTGCTTCATAATAGGTTCTCACGTCTGGTTTGGTCCGTCCAACACATCGAGTGCTATGTGGCCCCTGGATAAAACTAACTTTACATTTACAGCCGCAGAGACGGATTTCTATCCTGCCGGAACATTTAGTTCGGCCATGGAACGGTACTGGATATCCTCGGGAGGAGGGTCGATCTTTGTCCATAACGAAGACCCAGTATCTGTCAAATGGAATATAAAAAATAACAATAAAATCTGCATCGTTGGGAACAACAGGGGAAGTTTTTATGGTCAAAAGAGAACTAGGGGAACAGATTTAAATTACACAGTTTGCCACGGCACAAATGCTGTGGTCACTCACAAGTATGTCCGAAAGTTGTTACCTGACGGTCCGAACAACCTTCCATCTAGGCTTAGCTTAAAGTATCCGGTCTGGTCCACATTTGGCGTTGCACAATCTCATGATATCACAGAGAACGACATATCCGGTTTAGCAAAGGGAATACACGACAGACAATTAAATTGCAGTTTCATTGAAATTGATGGTAAATGGGAAAAACATTTTGGGGATTTAGAATTTGACAAAGAAAGATTTCCTAACATAACAGGTATTGCGAAATACGTCAAAACGTTAGGTTATTCTCTCTCTGTTGAGGTCAGTCCGTATTTTGGTTATAAATCTTTCAATTTTGATGAAGGTGTAAAAGACGGCAATTTTATGCTTGATGCCGGAAGAAAAGTTCCAGCGTTTCTTCCGATGGAGCAAAGTATCTATGCCATGTTGGACATCACTAACCCGTCAGCAGAATCGTGGATGAAAGGCAAGATGATCCGACTTTCTTCCACATACAAAATTACAGCCTTCCACATATTTTACCGTAATCGATCATGGATGCCGTTTAGTCCAGCATTCCATGCGGCGGAAGTAACACCAAGTATGATTAGAAATCTCTTTGCAGAATTTGTAACATCATTTAATGAAGTTGATGCTGATATTGTTGAAGGAACATCCGGGTCACAAAACCAAGTTTCGTTCGTTAACATACCGACAAAGGTCACTATGCATTCGGATGGTGAGTGTATAACTGGTATCATAGAAACAGCATTGACTCTGGGAATTATGGGTTACCCCTTTGTTATCGTTGACGGTATGTTTGTACAGGAACCCGCTGCTGGGCTCGAAGAGTTTGACTTGCCTAATCGACAGCTCTACATTCGATGGATACAAATGGCTTCCTTCTTCCCCGCCATGAAGTACGCTGTTCCGCCGTGGGCTTTTGATGATGAATGTGTGGAAATGGCGCGGAACGCTTCTTTAATGCACCAACAATACACTGTGAAAATTATAAATGAAATACAAAAAGAAATAAAAAATGGCGATCCAATTATTCGACCAATATGGTGGACTGCTCCGTCCGATCAAGAAGCACATACCGCCAAGAATGAGTTCATGGTCGGCGACTCCCTCTTGGTCGCGCCTGTCGTTTGTGATGACGTCATAGAGCGGGATATCTACCTTCCGGAAGGCTTCTGGACGGATAAGCTAACAGGAGATTTTATTTACGGAAAGAGGTGGTTATATAACTATGAAGTAAAAATAAACCAGATACCACACTTTAAACGGAAAGAGGTCATAGGGCACTAGTGTCTAGTCAGTCACTGTTAGTTACTTTTTTAATTTGAAGATAGTGTCTGACCATGATTCTGCATGCAATCTTTAATACGAGTATTACTGAGTGACCTCCCTTTACTCGAAGATCGATTAACGTGTGTTTTATGTGACTATGAGAGACACTTCTTTTTCTATAAGTGGTTTGCTGTTACCGAGAGCTATACTTCTGTTGTTTTAAGTGATACCCATTTTGCTATGAGTGAAAAGCCTGTTACTATGAGTAAATGTTTTCATTCGATATCATAAGATGATGTAGAACATAGAAGTGGTCCTGTTATCCATCATCGTGTAACTGTGGTAAAAAATGGGTCATTCGTGGAAGTCAGTTCTAAACGAACAGTTCCTCATATTTTGTTCTGAAATATATTTCTTCCAACAGAACCAAAACTTCCTAGGTTCGAGTCTTGATCTGTCACAGTTAACAGTGATTGATTTGTGTTCAATTTTGAGGTAATTGTATGTGCTGTATATATAATTTATAGGTTTGTTTGTAGTCTGCTGCGTTTACGAAAAGGAAATTGGTAATGGAATATGCAAACATAACATGAAATGTAACACATCGTCAGAGTCCGCCATGTTTGTTCTAGATCGGGTGACAGGTGGCAACAGTTATAAGTGCTATCAATTTAAACGATCTTCAGTATGTTTTCACATTTACACACGATGTTCAGTATGTTTTCACATTTACACACGATGTTCAGCATGTTTTCACATTTACACTCGATGTTCAGTATGTTTTCACATTTACACACGATGTTCAGTATGTTTTCACATTTACATACTAGTTAGTATGCGCTGGTGTGCTATCATTTATTTTTGTACAAATATGTGTTCTTTGTAGTAATAATTTTGTCCTTAATTATGACAGATCTGTTTTAAGATTTATATATTTTTTAAACATTTTATTAATCATCCCTTTACAAAACGAAACAAATTGCTGTGCAGAATGTAGAAATGCATTTGTGTATTTGTACATTTCTTTTAAAACGCCAAGATCAAATAGGTGGTCTCCCTTTGATTTATATTCGCCTTCGAGCGAAGGTTTTATTTTGTCTGTTTTAGAATGAACGGAATGCTTTATAATTCCATGTTACCGTGTTAATAGGGAAGTTATTTCTATAAACACTTGTATTACTACATCATGTTATTTCCTAAGGCTGTGCTGTTCGTATTTATAAATAATGGTGTTCCATTCACCGAAGGATACTTTTTATGTAATTTGCAGTAACGGAGTCAATTGTTCTATAACTGGTTCAACATGAAGTCCGTTTAGGAATATCATGTAATACCTTGTACCTAAAAGAACATTGCGTTTTTCAAAATTTTCCATGGAGGTCAAGTGAATTGATCCAATAAAATTAAATGAAGGAAGAAATAGCTTTTTTTTCGTTATGTTTGAGAGAAAGACGTCAGTACATTTACATGAGTTTTTACGTACGTGTTCCCAAATAAGTGGAGATTTGTTATCATGTCTATCTGACTTGAGTTAGTGAACTTTCAAATTCAACACTAGTAGCCACGATGTTAACCAAGAGCGTTTTAGATAAAAATGCTACCAACAATCTTGATAAGGGAATATTACAAGGTTTCTGGATGAAAATAATTCTGAAGGACGTATGCAAGATGTTCTTATTGATATGTACCAAAGGTTCTTAAATATGCAGTTGTTCCTAAAGATATAGCAGTTATTCATAGATCAGCGGACACGATGGTCCTGGAGGTGTTTAAAGATTTTCAAATATGCGTATTAGTTGCTCCTAAATGTTGAACAAGTTGGTTTCGAATGTGTAGACCTGTGCGTACAAGCGTTCCTAAAGTAGAAAATCTTCCTAAAGGTGTGTGATATAAGGATTGTATAAAACGGTCTTATAGGGGTGTAAAAGTTGAACCTAAAGGTGTGTGATATAATGATTGTATAAAACGGTCTTATAGGTGCGTATAAGTTGTACCTAACGTTTTGTGATATAAGGATTGTACAAAACGGTCTTATAGGGGTGTAAAAGTTGAACCCAACGTTGTGTGATATAAGGATTGTATAAAACGGTCTTATAGGTGTGTAAAAGTTGTACCTAAAGGTGTGTGATAGAAGGATTGTATAAAACGGTCTTATAGGTGTGTAAAAGTTGAACCTAAAGGTGTGTGATATAAGGATTGTATAAAGCGGTATTATAGGTGTGTAAAAGTTGTACCTAAAGGTGTGTGATATAAGGGTCTTAAAGGTGTGTAGAAATTGTACCTAAAGGTGTGTGATATAAGGATTGTATAAAACGGTCTTATAGGTGTGTAAAAGTTGAACCTAAAGGTGTGTGATATAAGGATTGTATAAAGCGGTCTTATAGGTGTGTATAAGTTGTACTTAAAGGTGTGTGATATAAGGATTGTATAAAACGGTCTTATAGGAGTGTAAAAGTTGAACCTAAAGGTGTGTGATATAAGGATTGTATAAAACGGTCTTATAGGTGTGTATAAGTTGTACCTAAAGGTGTGTGATATAAGGATTGTATAAAGCGGTCTTATAGGTGTGTATAAGTTCTACTTAAAGGTGTGTGATATAAGGATTGTATAAAACGGTCTTATAGGAGTGTAAAAGTTGAACCTAAAGGTGTGTGATATAAGGATTGTATAAAGCGGTCTTATAGGTGTGTATAAGTTCTACTTAAAGGTGTGTGATATAAGGATTGTATAAAACGGTCTTATAGGGGTGTAAAAGTTGTACCTAGAAGTGTTTGATATAAGGATTGTATAAAACGGGCTTATAGGTGTGTAAAAGTTGTACCTAGAGGTGTGTGATATAAGGGTTGTATAAAACGGTCTTATAGGTGTGTAAAAGTTGTACCTAGAAGAGGTTGATATCAGGATAGTATAAAACGGGCTTATAGGTGTGTAAAAGTTGTCCCTAGAAGTGTTTGATATAAGGATTGTATAAAACGGTCTTATAGGTGTGTAAAATTTGTACCTAGAGGTGTGTGATATAAGGATTGTATAAAACTTTCCTAAAAATAAAGTTGTGTAAAAGATGTTCCTAAATGTATAGTAGTATTTTGTTTTGTTTCCATATGTGTATGAACATTTGTGGTATACTATGTCTCTATATGCAAAATTTAAAGATGCGTTCAAAATGACACTGTCACACTTTTGTACCATGACACTGTGATTACGAACCAACACAGGTACCGGTCTGACTTCAGTAAACAAAGTGTAGTATGTATACAGTGTACTTAATGTACAGTTATATAATGGATATGAGGGAAATAGCAAATGTTTTATCCCCCGGGGTGAAAAACTATTTCCAGAGGCCAAAGGAAATAGTTTTTACCAAGGGTGACCATACATTTGCTATTACACGAATTACCTATTCTTTAACTGTTTTATTATAACGAAACACATTAAGGCAGTTAATTAAACGAATTTATAAATTCATTTCTTTAAACAATTTCAAAGAGAAAATACATATCACAATTTTGTGCTGTATGCATCGTCGTTGGTGATATCTTCATTTCTAGCATTCAAGAAGTGTTTTGTAGACCTATCTAATAGTCACCATTGATTTTCTGTCCTAATCGTCGACGCCTCCGGCATTCCGTTCAGTTAAATAAGTTTGAAGTACTGCCTTAACAACAGCTTTTGTATTGAAGCCATACTTTTATAAGCTGTAATTCCTGATCAGTAAGATTACATGTATCAAAACGACCTACATCGATTGTCATTTTCGCTGTTGTCGTTTGGTTCTGAATTGTGACGTCACCTGGGTCACGGAGAAAACCCCGCCTACCAAATGTTTTCATTGGTTTAAATTTGATAAGCTCCGCCTACAAATATTCATGAGGGAGTAGTCCTTCCTTGCAGGGAGTAGTCCTATTTTGGGGAGGGAGTAGCTCTCAGATGAAGAGATATAAGTGATTTAAAGGAAATATGACATTTTATCATATATAGGGAAAACTCAGTAGATGTATAATAATAACGAATATCAACTGTATCGGTAAGTAAGCATCTACATTACAGCATAAACGTACGACTTGTAACATTGAAATTAATAAACAAACTTGAGTTTTTTTTATTGTAAACCCCATTTTTATGATAAAACTACTTACTACGTCCAATTAGTATGCAAATGATTTCCAACTACCAGTTTTTTAACTCCAAAACGAAAGTTTCAAATGCCCCGCGCAAATACGAAACTTCTCCCTGTCCAAACCGAACAAACGGGTGTAGGATGCGCACGCACTCCCTACTTCCTCTAATCTAAAAACGAACACAACAACTAAAAGCAAAAGGCCTAAAGGAGCCGGAGGAGCCAGGGAGGAGGGTGAGACTCACATTGGACATGGTAAGTAGTTTTATCATAAAAATGGGTTTTACAATAAAATACCGCAATTTGATATCAAAAACAATACTTTCCACGTCCAATTATTATGCGAATTCGTCTTGCCTAGTGGATCCTCCGATCCGGCAGGACCATGGCTCATCCAGGAGGACGGTACACCGGTCACAATCAATTGGAACCTAAGTCCCGAGGAAAAGCTCTTATATAGAGCATCCCAAATTAAAAAAACAGAAAGATCATTGTCAAGCAAAGATTTTCCGTCGCAATGCTAACGCATAAAACCCCCAGAGAACACTCTACTCTGAGGTGGGTGGGCAAGTCACTGACTGGGCAACAACCAACGGACCAAAAGAGTAAAGTTTGTCTGAGAAGGACGACAGTGATCACAGATAGAACTCTGTAAAAGTAGTGTGTTCTCGCCAAAAGGCTGAGGACATAACCTCTGAAAAGGGAGAGCCATTGAGAAGGGTCCAAGATGCTACTAGAGCCCTAACCTCATGGGCCCTTACCTTGAAAAGCCTTCTGACATCATCATCAGAAGAATCATAAGCCAGCCCAATAACCTGGCAAATCCATCGGAATAACGGAGAGCTCTGACAGGGCAGGGAAGAGGATTACGCTCGTCCTTACCAACCAGGTCAGAGAGAGAAGGAATGCGGATAGAATTTCAAGGAGGCTTGACTCAAAATATCGTAAGGTACTACCAAAAGGGACCCCAAAACCAAAGTTAAATCCCATTGAGGAGTTAAACGCCTAACTCTAGGTCTCTCAATGGTAAATCCTCTGATGAGGGCGGACAAGGAGGAGGGAGATCCTACCTTTGGTCGTGCTGCATAAGATAAGATACCAGCTATAGCAGACCGATAGCCGGCAATGGTACCAGGAACTAAATTCTTACTGCGGAACTATTGCATTAAAAAACTCTGCAATTAGGGGAACAGATGCCTTGAGTGGATGAACCTGCCTCTGACCACACCAATCGCAGAAGATGCTCCACCTAGACTGGGAGACTGCCGTGGAAGAAGACCTGATGGACCTAGCGATACAGTCTGACACCGGTCCAGAAAACCCCCTCCTGCGTGAGACCACTGCGTGAGAGCTGCCAATCCGTCAGAACCGGCCGAATACGTCTTGACAGGGTGTCTGCAAGGACACTGAGTCTGCCCGGAAGGTGCTTGACCTGAATGGTTAGACACAATTCCTGGCAAAGTAGCAAAATGTGAATGGCAAGGGCACACATGACGTGAGAGCTGGTGCCCCCTTCCTTCTGCAGATAAGCTTCAACAGTTGAGTTGTCTGTTGCCACGCAAATCACCTGGTTTTGCAGACAAGACCTGAGGTACTGAATGGCCAACAACAATTCCCTTATTTCGAACACATTGATGTGCTCGGAAAGATGATCCTCTGTCCACGAACCTGAGCGAGCCTGACCGTTCAGGTACGCCCCAAACATGTCTTGGACGCAACGGTATACAGGGTCATGGTGGGCGAGCTCCTGTGCAAGGACACCCCCTTCAGGACATTGTTCCGCGACGCAGGAACCCAATTGCTGAGAGGAAACATCTGCAGAGGTCTGATGTGCAGTCTGCCCAGAAGAAGTACATCTGCAAGTGAGTTGAGAAACCACAGCAAACCAACGAACCTGTACCACAGAACTCTGGATAAACAGAAGCACCAGACTCCTTGCCTTGATGAATTCTGAGTTGGAAGGACTATGCCCTTGGCTACGATTGAAGGCACTTAGGTCTTTAATCGGGCGCCAAGCTCCCGACTTCTTCTTCACCAGAAAAATTCGGGAAAAGAAGTCTAAAGAGCACCGGTACCGTGGGAGCTCCTCTACTGCACCCTTCTCGACTAGGGTAGCAATTTCTCGTATGACAGCTAAAGCCTTCTCTGGATCTCCCGAAGGTGGGAACAAGATTTGCTCTGCTGTGAGCGGAGGTTCCCGTAAAACGGGATGCTCAATCCTTCCGCGTCTATTGACAATGTCCAACTGTCCTAAGTAATCTCTTTCCATTTCAAAGGAAAGCGGACAGTCGACCTCCTACTGGAAGGTCCGGTTGAGGAAGGCCAAGACCTTCCCAAACGTATATGGGACTGTCTACGACCGTTATAAGACCAGGCAAGTGAGACCTCTGCTTGCCCGGACTGAAATGAAAAAGTTGTGGAAAGAGGAAAGAAGTCAGGAACACTGCTTCTTACCCCCAGAGGGTTTGGTCTTAAAGGTAGACTTAGCCTGAGGTGTTCCAGCATTACCACCAGCAGACACTATTGAAACTAAAAGTGCGGAGGCTACTGGGTCCTCCTTAACTTCCTTCTGAAAAGAAGGAAGGGCAACCCGAAGAGCCAAGAACCATCGGCAGGAGAGGACAAAAGCCTGGACCTTTAAGCACAGAGGCTCGCCTGGTAAGAATCTTTGCGAGCAGTGTGCACTGCAAAGCTGCAGAGGCCTTCAGACTGTTGTGTAAGGATGAGATCACCCTATCATGCACAGTCCGTCTGTAACTCTCATCAACCTCTGACTCCCCGATGGGCACTTCCGATAAACGGAATAGGGTCACCGTCAGGAAATCAAAATATGAGTGTACCTGGAAAGAAAGCCGCAGGTTTGTGGTGTTCCTTGGCAGAGAACACCACCTGGTCAGTCGCCGGTCCTGGCCATTGCCGAAGCTCATGAGTTTCCAGCTTGGCTGATTGACTCTCAAGTTTGGCGTTGTGAATTGCGTAGTCCGAGGACCTAACCTCAGACAAATCTGTCAAACTCAACTGCAGGCCAGCTGCACAAGATGCACGAGAGGACAAATCAGCCTTCTCTACCATCCTAGCATGGGCGACAGCCAAAGCCGAGGAAACAGCAGAACCCTCAGCAAAGACTTGTCGGAACGAGCCAAACCCTTAGGCGGAAGAAGCGATATTGGTCCTGGAGCGAGATGTCCTAAAAGCTCTAATAGGTCTTTTAAAAACAATGTTCTCCGCAGCCCCGGGGGGGGGGGGGGGGGGGGGAGCTGAGCATTCAGCGAGTCCCAAACCTGCTGAGATGAGACCGGACCCCAACCCTGATTAAATCCCGGAGGACAACCTAAGTTGTACTCAAATCCCTGAGGAAAAGGGGCCCTAGGACCGTGAGGAAAGGAGCGACCCCAGCATTGACCAAACTGACCGGTGGGTACATGGGAAGGAATACCCTGACCAAAAGATAAAGGTGAACCGTCACTCCCTCCCGGAGCGAAACCAGAAAATAAAAGGCCTAGGGACAGACATATGACCAGTTTACTGCTGGAAAGCACCAAAAACATGATGCATAGTACCCGAAGCATTAGAAATAAAGGACTCATACCCGAGACCATGGGGTGGCGCCCGACTCTCGGCAGACATGTCACCTTCTCCATTACCCATGGGCGCGACCCACGGGTTCCGTATGGCACGGAATCGACCCAAACAGGGTTGATACCGGATACTTGACCAGGACAGAGAAGGGACCGTGAAATGTCATGAGAGGTGGCAGTGCTGCTACACTCTATGGGGCCCAGATAATTCAAACAATTATCACTGGAGGATAACTGGAGGAGGTCCCACCAGGGTGGACCAACCTTCCTGGCAACAGGATAGCCAACACCTGTGCCCTCTAGACTAAAGCTAGCCAAGGGCTGGATAGTCTTGGGACCCGGCAGGGCCTCTGCCAACGAGGTACCTGCCGAAGGACTACCCGTGGGGTCGCCGATACTACCGGAGGAGGACCTAGCCTTGTCCTTCCTCTTACCCCGTTTGTCAGACTTCATTCATGGTTCACAAACAACACGATAAACAAACAATTTAGCTTTTTTTTGTAAATAAAAGAATTTCAATTCACAAAATTCACCGTAAACGAAAACGTAAGTTAAAGCAGAAACGAACGAAAACGAACGGGGACCAAAACACGTGGCACTGGTACCGACGTTTTACAACAAAAAATACGGTGAAAAAAGGCAAAAAAGACAGATAAACAATAGCAGGGAAACTTGTATAATAAAAAAAGAATGAAAACGAAGAATGAAACAGGTTACCGCCCTCGGAAGACTTAAACGTAGTCCAGGGTAAAAATAACAGCCATATGCGTTTTCGAGTCGAAGAAAATAGGAAGTTGGAGGTGCGCTCGCATCTTACAGTCGTATGTCTGGTTTGGACAGGAAGTAGTTTCGTATTTGCGCGGGGCATCTGAAACTTTCGTTTGTGTTAAAAGAACTGGTACATGTAGTTGGAGAGCATTTGCATCATAATTGGACGTGGTAAGTATTGTTTTTGATATAACATGTATATTTGCAGCTATGCACAATTCAAGGTAGAGGTAAGACGATGATGCAAATAGATATAAAAAACTATAGAAGCAATGTAATATGGTATGTAGAAAGTCAAACACTTTAGCCATAGCAGCAGTACAATAAATTACATTCCTATTGTTGGCTACAACGTGTCTGTCGGTGTTGTAAGTATTACCGTTGAATAAACTCCATTTTTGAATACACGTTTCCTTATTTCGCATTACAGTTATCATTTTGTTAAAAAAACACAACACTCTGGTCAAACAATGGTCATTTTTACTTGCATAAAATATATAGACAATGGTGTAACATACGTATTTAAGACATAGATAATAAAATACAGTTATATAGGGCTATGTAGACTGTACAGGGCACTTTGTGCTGCTTAATATCGATATAAATCACAGATTGCGTTTGATATCGGCTCCCCTAGGCCTGTGTCCACTTATATAATTAGTGATGACGATCCTAGGCCTGTGTCCACTTAGTGATGACGACCCTAGGCGTGTGTCCACTTAGTGATGACGACCCTAGGCCTGTGTCCACTTGGTGATGACAACCCTTGGCCTGTGTCCTCTTAGTGATGACGACCCTAGGCCTGTGTCCACTTAGTGATGACGACATTACTTGTTCCAGGAAATACGAATATGAGTATTAACATTTGCCTTTGGTGTTTGACTTAAAGCCGTTAAAAAGCAAGACACAAAATAAGCTTAGGAATGTACATATAACAGTTCAGTAAACGTTTACGATTTTGTTGATTTGTTTGGAGTTTAAATTCCTCGCAACACTCAGGGTCCTATGTAGACGGGTAATGACATACATGTGTGTACACTCTCTCTGCGATAAAATCTCAAAAACGCGATGTCAGTAAAATGTACTAGTAGGCAGATCAAATAACTTCGAGATTTAAATCAGAAACGTTTGCTTAAATAGTTTCCATTAATCTAAATACGTTTGAAATCAAATGATGATACAGTGATATACACAATTAAAACAGGAATAGGTCCACCCTTCCTGAGTACCTTACTAGTTTTGTCTCCATTTTTATCGGAATATATTTTCATTTTGTTTTTGGTGTCTGCTTAGTTCCTTCAGAAACAGGCGGTATTTTCTCTGTAAAGATCACGTGGTAAAAACTCAAGAAACGAGCAATTACCAACTAGTAGTACTGACACAGATAACTGGTAGTACTGACACAGATAACTGGTAGTACTGACACAGATAACTGGTAGTACTGACACAGATAACTGGTAGTACTGACACAGATAACTGGTAGTACTGACACAGATAACTGGTAGTACTGACACAGATAACTGGTAGTACTGACACAGATAACTGGTAGTACTGACACAGATAACTGGTAGTACTGACACAGATAACTGGTAGTACTGACACAGATAACTGGTAGTACTGACACAGATAACTGGTAGTACTGACACAGATAACTGGTAGTACTGACACAGATAACTGGTAGTACTGACACAGATAACTGGTAGTACTGACACAGATAACTGGTAGTACTGACACAGATAACTGGTAGTACTGACACAGATAACTGGTAGTACTGACACAGATAACTGGTAGTACTGACACAGATAACTGGTAGTACTGACACAGATAACTGGTAGTACTGACACAGATAACTGGTAGTACTGACACAGATAACTGGTAGTACTGACACAGATAACTGGTAGTACTGACACAGATAACTGGTAGTACTGACACAGATAACTGGTAGTACTGACACAGATAACTGGTAGTACTGACACAGATAACTGGTAGTACTGACACAGATAACTGGTAGTACTGACACAGATAACTGGTAGTACTGACACAGATAACTGGTAGTACTGACACAGATAACTGGTAGTACTGACACAGATAACTGGTAGTACTGACACAGATAACTGGTAGTACTGACACAGATAACTGGTAGTACTGACACAGATAACTGGTAGTACTGACACAGATAACTGGTAGTACTGACACAGATAACTGGTAGTACTGACACAGATAACTGGTAGTACTGACACAGATAACTGGTAGTACTGACACAGATAACTGGTAGTACTGACACAGATAACTGGTAGTACTGACACAGATAACTGGTAGTACTGACACAGATAACTGGTAGTACTGACACAGATAACTGGTAGTACTGACACAGATAACTGGTAGTACTGACACAGATAACTGGTAGTACTGACACAGATAACTGGTAGTACTGACACAGATAACTGGTAGTACTGACACAGATAACTGGTAGTACTGACACAGATAACTGGTAGTACTGACACAGATAACTGGTAGTACTGACACAGATAACTGGTAGTACTGACACAGATAACTGGTAGTACTGACACAGATAACTGGTAGTACTGACACAGATAACTGGTAGTACTGACACAGATAACTGGTAGTACTGACACAGATAACTGGTAGTACTGACACAGATAACTGGTAGTACTGACACAGATAACTGGTAGTACTGACACAGATAACTGGTAGTACTGACACAGATAACTGGTAGTACTGACACAGATAACTGGTAGTACTGACACAGATAACTGGTAGTACTGACACAGATAACTGGTAGTACTGACACAGATAACTGGTAGTACTGACACAGATAACTGGTAGTACTGACACAGATAACTGGTAGTACTGACACAGATAACTGGTAGTACTGACACAGATAACTGGTAGTACTGACACAGATAACTGGTAGTACTGACACAGATAACTGGTAGTACTGACACAGATAACTGGTAGTACTGACACAGATAACTGGTAGTACTGACACAGATAACTGGTAGTACTGACACAGATAACTGGTAGTACTGACACAGATAACTGGTAGTACTGACACAGATAACTGGTAGTACTGACACAGATAACTGGTAGTACTGACACAGATAACTGGTAGTACTGACACAGATAACTGGTAGTACTGACACAGATAACTGGTAGTACTGACACAGATAACTGGTAGTACTGACACAGATAACTGGTAGTACTGACACAGATAACTGGTAGTACTGACACAGATAACTGGTAGTACTGACACAGATAACTGGTAGTACTGACACAGATAACTGGTAGTACTGACACAGATAACTGGTAGTACTGACACAGATAACTGGTAGTACTGACACAGATAACTGGTAGTACTGACACAGATAACTGGTAGTACTGACACAGATAACTGGTATAACTGACACAGATAACTGGTATTACTGACACAGATAACTGGTAGTACTGACACAGATAACTGGTATAACTGACACAGATAACTGGTATTACTGACACAGATAACTGGTATGCAGATCAGCGTACTCATCATATATAAACCACTGACGTCTCGCGGTACCCGTGCGTATACATTGCTTCACAGGATAGATAAATACTATTTGTTACATCATAATGAAACATCTGACTTCAAACATATAATCGTATTGTTTCTTACATTTGGATTAGACTGATATCTCTAACAGTTAAAATGAACAGTTGTCATGGTGTTTACCGTTGTCATGGTAATATAAGCACAGTTATTATAAAAATATAAAATGATTATTTAAGTTGTGACTAAATATGTTTCTTTATATGTACAAAATATACACCATTTATATCATATTTTATTATTTATACACAAGTGGTATTGAACCCCAGGTTATCCGCAAACGTTCAATAGTTTCAGAAAATTAAATAATCGATAGATCCAATACATGAAATGGTTCAGAACCTATTATTATCTGGAGTGGTTCAAATATATTACAATTATCCACATCCAACATTTATATTAAATATCATAATGTTCTCTCCAATATTAACTTTCTGTAATACCATTCATGATGTCACTCTGTGATACGTAGTAGAGTTATAACAATCATTTAGGTGTACATATTTGGTTAAACTACCTGACGTATTATACCTGCGATATTTTCCCAAATTATTCATGTCTTATAATTTTAACTTCCCTGAATGTTAACAAACATGCGGCACATATGTATATGTGTGTCATCAATTATTTTTATCACCAAACCCGTAAAGCCATTTTTCTTAATTGAGATTCATGTCACGTAGGATTGCATACATCCTGAAATATAATTATATTTCCTTGTTCCTGGGTAGAGTTATCACATTCATGATTGGCTAGTCATCTTATTTCTGAGTAGTGAGTCATTACGAGACTTTTTCTCTTTCTTTTAAATAAAAGCTACAAAATATAAAACTTCGGTCGACAATAGACAGATTCACCGACACTTAACATCTCGGCTTTGGTAAACACTCCAGCACGTCGTCAATCGTAACACGGATAATTAACGGACAATTCACGTGAATATTTAAAGTATGTTTTAAAGTTAGGATAATTTTTTTGATGTTTTCTGAACTCCATACATTAAACAATAGTTTTACATGTATATTTGGTTAGCATTCCAGTACCATGTTCATCAAACTGCATCAATGCTGGCATTGTGGAAGAAGTAGGTACTAATATACTTTCTGATATATTTGATAATTGATAAAAAAATCATTGCTGCGGTAGAACAGTTTAACTGCTGTAGAACGGTTTTATCTGCTGTAGAACAGTTTAACTGACGTAGAACGGTTTTAACTGATGTAGAACAGTTTAACTGCCGTAGAACGGTTTTAACTGCAGTAGAACGGTTTAATTGCGGTAGAACAGTTTAACTGCTGTAGAACGGTTTTAACAGCTGTAGAACAGTTTAACTGCTGTAGAACGTTATTAACTGCGGTAGAACAGTTTAACTGCTGTAGAACGGTATTAACTGCTGTAGAACAGTTTAACTGCTGTAGAACGGTTTTAACTGCTGTAGAACAGTTTAACTGCGGTAGAACAGTTTAACTGTTGTAGAACGGTATTAACTGCTGTAGAACAGTTTAACTGTTGTAGCACGGTTTTAACTGCGGTAGAATGATCTTTCTGCTGTAGAGCGGTTTAACACATTATGAAACCAAATGAAAATCAGTATTTTTACTACTGCAATTAAATGGTCAATAAAGGTAAATATTTAATTATATATCATCTTTTTTCTGTGGAAAAATGTTTTATACAAAACGTAGAGAGGATAATGCTGTTTGTCAGTTAACATGAGATTAACCTGGACATTAATGGTAGCACCAAATACTTAATCTTTTCCTGCATAGTGAACGTGTTGGTTAATAGAGACGAAGTAATGAAATACAACAAGAGGCCCATGGGCCTTAACGGTCACCTGATATATTTATACAGAGAGTTGATTTCGTTTTTAACATGAACAGAAATATTATTCAAAGTGACAAAAAACAATAAAACCACCTTATTCAATATCAAGCATACAGATTTCAGACTAAAAAGGATTTGAAACTAGCACCTCTGATTCTAAACAAGGAAAATGAAGAAATTTTAGCACACTGACTCCCTTGAGCCCCACCCTACAGCCCTTGGGGGTAGGGCTGGCTCAAAATTTTCAAAGTATCAAACTGTCAACTCAAGGTTATAATTCCAATCAAGTTATTAACATGTAATATTCAA
>NW_018403482.1:2071-51632 GCF_002113885.1 Mizuhopecten yessoensis | reverse complement strand
ACTATTTTTGTTGACCTTTGTCCATGGAAGGTCCCTGCAAAATTTCATTGAAATTGGTTCAGGGGTTTTGGAGAAGAAGTCGAAAATGTAAATTGTTTACGGACGCACGACGGACGACGGACGACGGACGACGACGGACAAAAGGCGATCGCAATAGGTCACTTGAGACTTTGTCTCAGGTGACCTAAAAATTGCAAATCTAAATGTCATTATTTATATATATATATGTGACCTTAACAACGTGATATCTATGTAGACGTAGCATATATCATCTATTTGTTACTACTTGACACCAGTGGTAATAAGATATATGAAAAACGGCCTGCTTGTCTTTTGTTTACCCTTTATATTATCCCAAGTCCATTTTTAATACACCATTTGTGGATCAAACGAAGGGTGAAGTGCAGCTTTTCACCTTAACTCCACGAACAAAATCAGCATTTCACTGACGCTCATAGTTATCTCCCTTTGCTATCAACGGTGTTAAACTGACCTATAACATGTACATTGACGGACTAAGAATTGACCATTCATTAAGAAGGATACACAAAGGCAGTTGCTAAAGTTTGGAAGACGAGTATGTGATAAAAATAGAACATGTGATCATGTGATCATGTGATATAATGTTCATCCTACTATTGAACTAGACAAAATAGAATGAGTGTTAACGTTGATTAACATCACAACGTCTAATGTGTAGACGATAAAGGTGACAAATTGAACGTTAGATAACTTTATCGAATTATGACGCTTGCCGAAATTTCATGGGATGACATAACATTGTGATTTATGTATTCGATACACTCCCCCATAGCAAGACCGGACGTGAGGTCTCAAATGGATCCTGTTTATCATGTTACAGTATGAACTCTGGTTTACACAACTAACAGGTATAGTATTGACTTTCACACACTCCTTCACTGTTGTGTTGTATATATGTAGTATGCTATACTGTACACCCCCGTTGTCGTGTCGTGCTACACTCGAGATATCTTCTCCACAGACTGTGTCGCCTCCATGGCAGTCTGGTTATATAAGCGTTTTTGTTTTTTCTTAAGCGACGCGAATTGTGCCTTCCGGTCGCGTTCATGCATTTCTCCAAATGGAGATCCCTGATCTGACATACTGAATACTGGCGAGTCGTCAGTAGGGGTCACATTGTTATTGCCTGCTAAAAGGTTAAGAAGCGCGTGATCGGAATCCGTAGGGGAATTCCCGACGGGAGGGGAACCGTTTATCACATGACTTGTCCCCATTCGAGGGTAGCCATTAGGTAACTGATATTGTTTGAGATTCGGAATACCCTCTTCCCTGGGTGGTAAATCCGGACGATAGTTACTGGTATTGGATTCGCTCATGGGAGACGAATTGGTGACAGGTTCCCTGTTCCTACACCTTACTGGAGATTCGTTCCTCCTGTAGTCATTTCGACCCTGGTCGTAGCCCTCAGACATCGGTGTCTGTTGTCTATACATTTGTTCACTACTGTTAGACCCTATGGCCGGGTGTAAATAGGGGTCGGAGAAAGCTCTGTTCACTTGGCCCTTTGGTCCATTAGCTATACCGCCCTTCTGTTCGCCGTCATAGGTTGACACCGGTCCCATATACTTGATGTCACTGCTCATGCCCTGTGGGTTGATGAACTGTATGTCGGAGGGCGGCTTACTGACCTGGCTGATACCTCCTCCCGAGGGCTCACTCGGTGTGTTGTAATACCGCTTGAGAGGTTTTGATGCATTTGGACCATCATATTCTGACAAACCAAGAAAAGGCACAATAAAGCCATGTTGTAGTTTTAGCACAATCAACTTTTTATCTCATAAATATTAAAACTGAAAAATATTTATTCTGGGCCTCAGAAACATGAGACAGCTTAATTTTATTTATTCTTTACTTTTCAATTCGATTTTTTAAAAAAATGAAAATTTTCCTCAATATCAAAGTTGCTGTAATGACCTTGAATGAGCACACAGACTTTCCATGAATATCACCTTTTACATACCTCGTCGAAGTTTACAGAAACATACGACGACGATGAGGAGGAGGAGGAGGAGGAGAAGACACGACGAAGACACGACAGCGATTATGACGATAGTTGACGTTTGGTATTCAGCTGTAGATGTAACAGTTGGCCCCTGTGTCGTCGCCTCTGTTGTGGTAAATGTGGTGGTGACGAAACACTCGCAAGATGAGCCACACGGAGCAGTTATCTCCCTTCCGGAACCGTTATGGTTGTAAAATTTCAACAGGTTCTTCGATAGATCCAATCTCCCAGCTTTGTAGGTGCCAACCTGTAAATGAAAATAAAAATATCTTAGTTACAATATCAGTTTAAAGAAAAATAATACAAAGTGAATTAGAACAGAAAATATACTACAGCAATAACACAGATGTTGATAAATAAAAGAAGATGAAGACAAAATTATAATGATTTACTCTGGCAGGGTAAGTGTTGCAGTGTTGTTAGGTCACATAGGTTATCTCTCTTAATAGCCCAGACAAATAACCTTTTTTTGGCAAAATGAGAGCACATACATTTATATATTTTATGAATTATTAAATTCCCCCCATTCCTCACCTCTAAGTAGTCATAAGTATCCTGGCCGGCCACCTGGAGATTCAGAATGGTAAACCCCAAGTTCCCGTTGCCTTTCTCGTCGAAGATGGGGAAGCTTTCACTGCCGGACTGCAGCTCGATGTTGAGGATATGTTTGACCACATCCTCTGGCTGTTCCTTTAGGTATTGACACCCATGGAGGTTGTCCGGCGGACATAAGTCCTTGACTTCGTTCAGTCCTAGTCCCAGGGCGTAAACTGCATTCATAGTGTGAATTACCCGCTGATCGTCCACGAAGTTGGACAAGTCCTGTTGAGAGAACTGTAAGTCTTTGCTGCAGGTCTTCCCTATCCGCTTATCAAAGTCTCCCTCCGGGTCACAATTAAAATATTCCCTCCAATATTCTCGATACCATCTATTGGTGGGTTCCAACACTGGTTTCCTATTTCTAAGATAGTCTTCGAATCCGACATCGGCAGATTTTATTTCGAACTTAAAGGTGATTGCACCTTTAGCCACACTTCCAAGTTTAGACCCAATGTTGTTACTGTCCCCCCAATCCTCACTGGCCAAGAACACGAAATCATACCGAAAAGAGTTCTGTTCCACCCTTCTTTTCATTTCAGTCAACAAATCGACAATTCTAGCTTCCGTTCCGAAATACACTATGACTTCTTCTCCTTTACTTTTTATATCTAAAGATATTTGGTAGAGTTCGTTCTGGTTTCCAGTTTCTGACATTTCTATGGGAGTGGTCACACATATCCCACTGGAAGCTGCCTTATCCATAAACAATGCCTTTCCTTTGCTCCCATAGTTATTGTTTACGTATAACATACCTACCCGTTTCCACCCCATATGTTCTATGATTTTAACCATGGCTTCCACTTGTGTGACATCGCTCGGAACGGTCCTCAAGAAGTAGGGATAGTTGATGACGTCATCAAGATCAGGAGATGAAGAAGCGTAGGATACCGACGGAAGCTTTAGACGAGAGAAGAGTAAGGTCAACGGAACAGTGACGCCGCTCGGGTAAGGGCCGATAACTCCCAACACCTTTGTGGGATCGATGGTTTGACCAGTGGAACCAAAAGGTAGTTTAGTGGTACCGGAGAGGAACTGAGTGACTGTCAGACTGCCCACGGTCGAACTGTAGCAATCATCAAAGGATATACCCCCAAACTGTATCTTAGTGAGGTTCCGAAGGCGGTATATCGCATGAAAAAATGATTCCTGTCCTATAACATCTAATGTGTAGTTTCGAAATTTTCCACATGCAAATGCGTGTTCTTCGTCTTTGGGATCATGGATAGAAAACATGCCCATCAATAAAACATCCCCATCAACATATTTATAGGGAATGGGAGGGAGGACGGTACAGTTGGAGCAGTTACTAGCACAGGACGACAGCTGCTGGTGACTGGCAAGGAGGGAGGAGTTCAGAGACAGCGTAGTGTTTTTGTAAGTTCCCACCTAGGATGAGGAAAAGATAAACATGAAACACGGATGTCAGCAAGATATGTTACAATTTAAGTTTTGATATCGGGAAAGCTGTTAACTCATGTCTTATTTTTGTATCTGTTTTTTTTGTCCTTAATTTTTTAAAGATCTCCGTGTAAATGTTTGTGTTGTTCTATTGTGTCCTAGTTTGATCGATTTCGAGTTTGAATACAGGTTCTGTTGACACTTTTGACTTACCTTGCTGTTTCTCATAAATAAGTATGCTTTTTATTCGAAGGAAGTGGCATTAATATCGCATTGGTCAACAGTGAAAGAAGCTACATAGAGACAGGTGGGTTTTAATTGTGACATAACATAATCAAATACCTATTACATTTCTGCCATATTCGTCCAGACAAATTTTCATACAAAATGATAGATAGCTTTCATCGGATGTTACCAACCAATTAGGCTTATCATCTTATCCTACCGCCAAAATAGGGAAAGTTAACTGATAAATACAAATGTACTACCCATTTATAAGTGCCTAGTAGAGTTCGCAACTGGCCGATGAACGGTCTGTACGAATTCTAATAGCACGTGGTCCTACCACCAGACTAATGCAGGGTTAACCATGATCGTTAATATTTCTCTAGCTTTATCAACGTTTTTTGTTACATTATATTCAACAACTCACCTTGACGAAGGACTTCCTTGTTACATTATACATATTAATATCATATAGCGGGCTGGACCTGTCCGGAAGGATGTTACCGTGGGGGTCGAACCGAACCTGCCGTCCTAGATCAACTAGTTCCTTCGGCCCGGCAGTATAGTTTAACAGACCATAATCAACAGTAGTATTCTTCATAATATTCAGAAATTCGTTGTCTAAGTAATCTTCAAAGCCGTCACAAATAATCGTATAGTTTCGACATTTTTTGAAGAGCGCTTGTTTGAGTGCCGTGGCTATAACATACACAGCGTCCACTATTGGCATAATGAAGTCATTCCTCCAGTCTATCCCAGCGGTAGGATTCTCCGTCCTGTACTCCGCTATTAGTTTATCTAGCGGGGACGATAGGTTGGTAGTAGTTAAAGCTGCATTCCACTTGTCCTCAAAGAATTGTTGTGCCTCTTGTATCATCACTGATGACGTAGATACCGTGATAGTGCCATCAGACACGTCATCCGCGTCATTGAATACCTCAACGCTCGTGCCTACAAAGTCGGACATTATCCAATGAAAACCTCTGTACTCTATAGTAAGTAACTGATTCAGACGTATAAGCAATCTTTCAATGACGTTCTTCTGACCAAAGTACACGATTCCCAGCGTTTTATTCTTTGTCTGTTTTTTCTGGTGGATGAGGATATTTAAGAAGTTCTCGAGTGTTGCGATGTTGGCGAAGTTCTCGGTAGAGTTAATGGCCTGGACAACGTCCACACATATCCCGTTCTCTCGAGCCAGCTGTAGGATCTTCTCCATACCACTCGAACCGTAGTTGTCGTTGGTGTAGAGGGCCGCGATGTACGTCCAGTTCAAATCTTTCAGTAACTGTATGACCACCTGGGGGGAGACAGACATATATATTCCTCAGTTATTGTTATCGAGACATGCCTGTTTGGTCAGAGGGAGCGAGACCATGAAGGTTCTACACAGACCAGAAATGTACTAGGGTATGATCCTTCGATATTATTATTTAGTAAGGACCCAGAACTATCAGGGCACCAGGTTTGAGGTCCAGGAAGTGTTAAACAAAATCGCAGTCATTGTTATAGGAAATATACATTATTTCGGTGTTAAAAGTATTGTTACTAAGACACAGTTTTCATTGTTAGTGATTAAGCTTTGACACAGATTGCAATCAAATATAACCTTTACAATATATTTTTAGTAAAATGTTTACGCATAGTAGCTTAGGCTAAGGTAGGTATATAACGGTAAAACAGGTGAATTGTTTAACACATCATTCAGGTCTAGAGTTGATGTCGTCAGACCACTAGTACTATGTTCAATACAAAACGTCGACGCTACTTTTGATGACGCTCAATACATTCTAGACAGAACGAACATCACTTTTGGCCAATGTGTTGAGCGTTCGGCCAAGTGGGTTAAGCAATAGATTCTATCCCAAGGCCGGGACATACCAAAGTCCTAAAAATGGTAGTTGTTATTTCATTTAGGCTTATCGCAACAACTGGTTTAACAGTTGTCAGTATAATGTGAACTGGTGGAATACTGTGCTGGGTGCCTTTCGTATGGTATTTTAGTGAGGTACACTATAAAATCGGCATCAGATCCGCGCTATCGCATTGAGGCAGATACACCAACGTACCATGCCTCGAGCACACATACAAACACACACCGGCATACATTACACACATCGAGGCACGTCCTTAAATGACCCTGATTGTTAGAAAGAAGTTCAGCAAAACCAAAAGTACATCAAGGTATTTGCTATGACGACCCCAGTTCGGACGAGGTAATTAAAGAAATGTTGCAATTTCTTGTCAGAACTCGTTTCCAGAACAAACTTCGGAAATGACCTGTTGTTGCTGTTGTATGTAACATACGCCTCTTAATCAACCAAAATAACAGGCTAGTTTCGCCAACAATATTAATTGACTGTTTAAGGATGCTGTGTGCACATTTATTTTAAATCTACATCCTATATATGATGTTGCTAGAAACAAAACGTGCTAGGGTCCCTACAACGGAGTTAGGCGTGTTTAGAACTACACATTTCTTTACCATGGATTACCACGGAGTATATATATATACCTCGGCAGTGGCCCTGGTATTTCTGAACAGATCATCAATCAATGCTACATTTACAATAACATCCTTCATATAAGTTGTAAACGATACTAGACCATCTGGTGTCTTTGTATTTGACATGGATACATTTTAATTCTTTTGTTATTGAGTTTAGCTTAGACTCTACTCCATTACCCAGTTATCATATTCAATACGTAACCGGAAAATTAATATCTTGTACAGGATTTCATGATGAATTCAATGCAAGCTTCCGCCATCATGTGACCCTAGGTCAAGTCCCAACACGCGATGAACAAGAAATAAGGACGTTTTCTGGTAGGTGTACATTATGTATCTAGAAGAGCCATTGATCTATCAATAAATTTACAAAAATAAGGCCATAATAATAAAACAGGATTCATAAAAGATTTGAATGTATTCCGTGTTTCCTAATGTCCTCTGTTGTACACACAATTTTAGTCGAATACGATGTGTTTCCTTGAAAACATTCAAATTTTTACAGTCTTAAATATGGTCTACTTTGAGCTACTTTTCTTCAGATTTTATAAATGTTTCACCTTACCTGGACCTGGTCGTTGTCCGCCGGAGTAGTACGGAGGAAGTTCGGAAAGTTAGCCAATTCTGGGAGGGTTGCGAACGGACTGATCACAGGAATGTTACTTCCCAGCATGTTCAGCACGTTGGACGTGGTCTGGCTCCGAGAGGTTCCCAGTACTCCTGCAGCATTAACGTGAACAGATTTGTATATCACGTTGGATGTGGTTCCACAGGACACATATATATAAAACGTAAAACAACTGTATATCACGTGGGATGTGGTTCGACAGGACACATATATAAAACGTAAAACAACTGTATATCACTTTGGATGTGGTTCGACAGGACACATATATATAAAACGTAAAACAACTATATATCTGCAGTTGTAACAAACAATATATCATTAAAGATGTTGTATTCAAAATGAAAAAAATCATGTTTAGGTTGGTACCGAATATATTTATTAGATACATCTACTATATCTTGTTAACAATGACATCACACATCAAAATACACATTATCTACGGTAACATCGTGTTCATAGATGTGTAAACCTCGGTTATAATAGCTCAGGCAGTGAGATGGTTATCATGTACATTCTTTGAACTTTGAAGGAAAGCCATTTAAACTATTTTCTATTTACTTACCACGTCATCCTACACTAATTTATGGGGTAATATTAATGTCACGATAACTGAAAATATAACATTCTAACAGATATAATCAGATCTTCTTCGCCTTTTACTACTAGAAGGTAGCATCCCCATGACAGCTTTTCCCACACATCTCTGATCAGATTTAATAACAATGGTCTTGGCCTTGTATTACAGCAAAATTATACAATATGATCCTTACTCGTGCGCTTAATAAGATATTTTATACACGGATTTGAATGATTTAGGAATGGCCGTAATATATATCAATCTGGCCCGTTACACGTACTCTAATTTTTCTTCGTCTTCGACACAACCTTCATATAAAACAGGCATAATAAGTTCTTCAGAGACGAAAGACCACTGTGACGTGTACTTTGACACGCCGTACAATGCTAGATGCGATCTCCCTCAAATATTACTTTAGATTAGCCTTTTGTTGCTACAAAGAATTAGCGTTAAAACAACATACAACACCTGGAAAATCTTATAATTTAACATAGAACTGCAAACAGCACACTGTTGGACAGAGGTAGACCTATTAACAATCAACGTTATACAAAAATGTCACACTAGACAAGCACAGAACTACAACGAAATCACCTTATACCGAAATATAACACAGCGCAAGCAAAGAACTACACAGAAACCGCCTTATACCGAAATATAACATCGGGCAAGCAAAATACTATACATGAATCACCTTATACCGAAATATAACACTGTGCAAGCAAAGGACTATACATGAACCGCTTTATACCGAAATATAACACTGTCCAAGCAAAGGACTACACAGAAACGGCCTTATACTGAAATATAACATCGGGCAAGCAAACTACTATACATGAATCGCCTTACACTGAAATATAACACTTGTCAGGTAAAGGACTACACAGAAACCGCCTTATGCCGAAATATAACACTGTGCAAGCAAAGAACTACACAGAAACCGCCTTATACCGAAATATAACACTGTCCAAGCAAAGGACTACACAGAAATGGCCTTATACTGAAATATAACATCGGGCAAGCAAACTACTATACATGAATCGCCTTACAGTGAAATATAACACTTGTCAGGTAAAGGACTACACAGAAACCGCATTATGCCGAAATATAACACTGTGCAAGCAAAGGACTATACATGAATCGCCTTACACTGAAATATAACACTTGTCAGGTAAAGGACTACACAGAAACCGCCTTATACCGAAATATAACACTGTGCAAGCAAAGGACTACACAGAAACCGCCTTATACCGAAATATAACACTGTCCAAGCAAAGGACTACACAGAAACGGCCTTATACTGAAATATAACATCGGGCAAGCTAACTACTATACATGAATCGCCTTACGCTGAAATATAACACTTGTCAGGTAAAGGACTACACAGAAACCGCCTTGTACTGAAATATACCACTGGTCAAGCAAAGGACTACACATAAACCGCCTTGTACTGAAATATACCACTGGTCAAGCAAAGGACTACACATAAACCGCCTTGTACTGAAATATACCACTGGTCAAGCAAAGGACTACACAGAAACAGCCATATACCGAAATATAACATCGGGCAAGCTAACTACTATACATGAATCGCCTTACACTGAAATATAACACTGTGCAAGCAAAGGACTATACATGAATCGCCTTACACTGAAATATAACACTTGTCAGGTAAAGGACTACACAGAAACCGCCTTATACCGAAATATAACACTGTGCAAGCAAAGGACTACACAGAAACCGCCTTATACCGAAATATAACATCGGGCAAGCAAAATACTATACATGAATCGCCTTACACTGAAATATAACACTTGTCAGGTAAAGAACTACACAGAAACCGCCTTATAGTGAAATATAACACTGGGCAAGCAAAGGACTATACATGAATCGCCTTACACTGAAATATAACACTGGTCAGGTAAAGGACTACACAGAAACCGCCTTATACCGAAATATAACACTGTGCAAGCAAAGGACTACACAGAAACAGCCTTATACCGAAATATAACATCGGGCAAGCAAAATACTATACATGAATCGCCTTACACTGAAATATAACACTTGTCAGGTAAAGAACTACACAGAAACCGCCTTATAGTGAAATATAACACTGGGCAAGCAAAGGACTATACATGAATCGCCTTACACTGAAATATAACACTGTGCAAGCAAAGGACTATACATGAATCGCCTTACACTGAAATATAACACTTGTCAGGTAAAGGACTACACAGAAACCGCCTTATACCGAAATATAACACTTGTCAAGCAAAGGACTACACAGAAACCGCCTTGTACTGAAATATAACACTTGTCAAGCAAAGGACTACACAGAAACCGCCTTGTACTGAAATATAACACTTGTCAAGCAAAGGACTACACAGAAACCGCCTTGTACTGAAATATAACACTTGTCAAGCAAAGGACTACACAGAAACCGCCTTGTACTGAAATATAACACTTGTCAAGCAAAGGACTACACAGAAACCGCCTTGTACTGAAATATAACACTTGTCAGGCAAATGACTACACAGAAACCGCCTTATACTGAAATATATCACCGGGCAAGCAAAGGACTACACAGAAACCGCCTTGTACTGAAATATAACAATTGTCAGGCAAATGACTACACAGAAACCGCCTTGTACTGATATATAACACTTGTCAAGCAAAGGACTACACAGAAACCGCCTTGTACTGAAATATACCACTGGTCAAGCAAAGGACTACACAGAAACCGCCTTGTACTGATATATAACACTTGTCAAGCAAAGGACTACACAGAAACCGCCTTGTACTGATATATAACACTTGTCAAGCAAAGGACTACACAGAAACCGCCTTGTACTGAAATATAACACTGGTCAAGCAAAGGACTACACAGAAACCGCCTTGTACTGAAATATAACACACTGAAATAAAATAACGACACGCAAAAGACCACAGCAAATGGCTACAGCAAATACAGCTGCATCGACGTCACATCAGAATTTACTAGTCAGTTATTACTATAACGAATGATCACAGGATAAATATACGATTGAACACGTCTTATACGGCAACAACCTACCGAGAAACAGTTCGTAGGCCCCGTCGCCGTAACATTCGCGGATATCCTTAGGAAACTTGGTGCTGACGGCGTCCAAGGCTCCAAACGCACTGTACCGCTCTATCCCACAGTCGTCGTACATGTCAAACCCTGGAAAGATATCGAGTATTTTGAGATATTGTCGTCAAGTTGAACGACATAAAAACAAGAGACATATTTGAGACTTCGGGTATTTAATCTCAGTGAGAGAGAAAAAATGTTCAGAATAAAAAGAACCAATTATTATGCAAATGGATACTAAGAGCATGTTTACAGTAACTCGTCCTGGTATTTCTCAGGGAAGTGATGAGTGATTCACTGTTTATTGACACAATGGTTAAATGGTTCGCTCCACTGTTCACTATGCAAGTGGTAATTGTGGTTATTCCTGGTGTCACTACATATCTAAATAAGGAATATGGTTCGCTCGGCCTTTACTAGGAAAATGATGATAAGTTCGCTCCGATTATTCATAATATTTACATGTAGCATGACATAATCACAAGTTGTATATTTTAAACAATTGTGTACTTTTTTGAGGAGAAAATGAACTTGGTCGTGAACTTGAACTAATATGAGAAAACCATAATTAGTTTCGTCTAGTGTTCATTAACTAATTGTGGCTCACTCTAGCGTTCACTGTATAAGTAATGTTCGTGGTTAGTTCTGGTGTTCATTAACTAATTGTGCCTCACTCTAGCGTTCACTGTGTACGTGATGTTTGTGATTAGTTCTGGTGTTCATTAACTTATTGTGCCTCACTCTAGCGTTCACTGTGTACGTGATGTTTGTGGTTAGTTCTGATGTTCATTAACTTATTGTGACTCACTCAAGCGTTCACTGTGTACGTGATGTTTGTGGTTAGTTCTGGTGTTCATTAACTAAGTATGACTCACTCTAGCGTTCACTGTCTACGATATGTTTGTGGTTAGTTCTGATGTTCATTAACTTATTGTGACTCACTCAAGCGTTCACTGTGTACGTGATGTTTGTGATTAGTTCTGGTGTTCATTAACTTATTGTGCCTCACTCTAGCGTTCACTGTGTACGTGATGTTTGTGGTTATCTCTGGTGTTCATTAACTAATTGTGGGTCACTCTAGCGTTCACTGTCTAAGTGATGTTTTTGATTAGTTCTGGTGTTCATTAACTAATTATGACTCACTCTAACGTTCACTGTGTACGTGATGTTTGTGATTAGTTCTGGTGTTCATTAACTTATTGTGCCTCTCTCTAGCGTTCACTGTGTACGTGATGTTTGTGGCTAGATCTAGTGTTCATTAACTAATTGTGGCTTACTCTAGCGTTCACTGTCTAAGTGAGGGTTGTGGTTAGTTCTGGGGTTCATTAACTAATTATGACTCACTCTAGCGTTCACTATGTACGTGATGTTTATGGTTAGTTCTGGTGATCATTAACTTATTGTGACTCACTCAAGCGTTCACTATGTACGTGATGTTTATGGTTAGTTCTGGTGATCATTAACTAATTGTGGCTCGATCTAGCGTTCACTGTGTACGTGGCGTTTGTGGTTAGTTCTGGTGTTCATTTACTTATTGTGGCTCACCCCTTCGTTCACTGTGTAAGTGATGTTTGTGGTTACTTCTGCTGTTCATTAACTAATTGTGGCTCACTCTAGTGTTCACTGTGTACGTGATGTTTGTGATTAGTTCTGGTGTTCATTAACTTATTGTGCCTCACTCTAGCGTTCACTGTCTAAGTGAGGTTTGTGGTTAGTTCTGGTGTTCATTTACTTATTGTGGCTCACCCCTCCGTTCACTGTGTACGTGATGTTTGTGGTTATCTCTGGTGTTCATTAACTAATTGTGGGTCACTCTAGCGTTCACTGTCTAAGTGAGGGTTGTGGTTAGTTCTGGGGTTCATTAACTAATTATGACTCACTCTAACGTTCACTGTGTACGTGATGTTTGTGGTTATCTCTGGTGTTCATTAACTAATTGTGCCTCACTCTAGCGGTCACTGTGTACGTGATGTTTGTGGTTCGTTCTGGTGTTCATTAACTAATTGTGGGTCACTCTAGCGTTCACTGTCTAAGTGAGGTTTGTGGTTAGTTCTGGTGTTCATTAATTTATTGTGGCTCACTCTAGCGTCCACTGTGTACGTGAGGTTTGTGGTTAGCTCTGGTGTTCATTTACTTATTGTGGCTCACCCCTTCGTTCACTGTGTAAGTGATGTTTGTGGTTGGCTCTGGTGTTCATTAACTAATTGTGGGTCACTCTAGCGTTCACTGTCTAAGTGAGGGTTGTGGTTAGTTCTGGGGTTCATTAACTAATTATGACTCACTCTAACGTTCACTGTGTACGTGATGTTTGTGGCTAGGTCTAGGGTTTATTAATTTATTGTGGCTCACTCTAGCGTCCACTGTGTACGTGATGTTTGTGGTTCGTTCTGGTGTTCATTAACTAATTGTGGGTCACTCTAGCGTTCACTGTCTAAGTGAGGGTTGTGGTTAGTTCTGGTGTTCATTAATTTATTGTGGCTCACTCTAGCGTCCACTTTGTACGTGATGTTTGTGGTTCGTTCTGGTGTTCATTAACTAATTGTGCCTCACTCTAGCGTTCACTGTCTAAGTGAGGGTTGTGGTTAGTTCTGGGGTTCATTAACTAATTATGACTCACTCTAACGTTCACTGTGTACGTGATGTTTGTGATTAGTTCTGGTGTTTATTAACTAATTATGACTCACTCTAACGTTCACTGTGTACGTGATGTTTGTGGTTAGTTCTGGGGTTCATTAACTAATTGTGGCTCACTGATGTTTGTGGTGAGTTCTGATGTTCATTAACTTATTGTGGCTCACTCTAGCGTTCACTGTCTACGTTATGTTTATGGTTAGTCCTGGTGATCATTAACTTATTGTGACTCACTCAAGCGTTCACTATGTACGTGATGTTTGTGGTTAGCTCTGATGTTCATTAAGTAATTGTGGCTCACTCTAGCGTTCACTATGTATGTGATGTGTGTGGTTAGCTCTGGTGTTCATTAACTAAGTGTGCCTCACTCTAGCGGTCACTGTGTACGTGATGTTTGTGGTTATCTCTGGTGTTCATTAACTAATTGTGCCTCACTCGAGCGGTCACTGTGTACGTGATGTTTGTGGTTCGTTCTGGTGTTCATTAACTAATTGTGGCACATTCTAGCGTTCACTGTGTACGTGATGTTTGGGGCTAGTTCTAGTGTTCATTAACTAATTGTGGCTTACTCTAGCGTTCACTGTCTAAGTGAGGTTTGTGGTTAGTTCTGGTGTTCATTACGTAAATGATGGCGTAATATTACCCACACACATTAAGTAAAAGTGTTTATATTACTGGTGTTCATTAACTAATTGTGGCTCACCCCTCCGTTCACTGTGTACGTGATGTTTGTGATTAGTTCTGGTGTTCATTAACTAATTATGACTCACTCTAACGTTCACTGTGTACGTGATGTTTGTGATTAGTTCTGGTGTTCATTAGCTAATTATGACTCACTCTAGCGTTCACTGTGTACGTTATGTTTATGGTTAGTTCTGGTGATCATTAACTAATTGTGGCTCGATCTAACGTTCACTGTGTACGTGACGTTTGTGGTTAGTTCTGGTGTTCATTGACTAAGCGTGGCTCACTCTAGCGTTCACTGTGTACGTGATGTTTGTGGCTAGTTCTAGTGTTCATTAACTAATTGTGGCTCACTCTAGCGTTCACTGTCTAAGTGATGTTTGTGGTTAGCTCTGGTGTTCATTAACTAATTGTGCCTCACTCTAGCGGTCACTGTGTACGTGATGTTTGTGGTTAGTTCTGGTGTTCATTAACTAATTGTGGCACATTCTAGCGTTCACTGTGTACGTGATGTTTGTGGTTAGTTCTGGTGTTCATTACGTAAATGATGGCGTAATATTAACCACACACATTAAGTAAAAGTGTTTATATTACAACATCATAATCGTGAATGTTGTAACGTAGTAGGAAATCTTCAGGATCGTTTTAACAACACAGACAGTAAACCTTATCATACGTCGTGATCAGCTGTTACAATGGTCATTTATCTAGCCTGGGTTTATACGCTTCTGAGTCATTACGTCTATAATCAGAAGCTGTTGGTTATGTCAGAGTTAGGTAGTTACGTAGGTATTTACCTCGCTCTACTAATTAGAATACATGTCAGTCACTACATAGAATACGTCTCTGGAATACCTCAACACGTGGGAAGGTAGTAGATGCCTCATGTCAATAAGGTTCAATCAACCTACAACATTTTGAGGACGTGTGACGTGCTACAGGCTTAATAAAGACACGTTAAATATAGCCTGTGTTGATTGAGATGCGTGTGTGTATATTTGGTTTGTAGGTATAATACATCTAATTCATAAAGAGCTAGCAGTAACAGTTTACATAGTGAAGTGACAGTGTCGTATCTAAATAGGTCTACATTTATCAAATACACTGGTGTTTTGTGTCAGTGGGTAGCTACACCGTGTCGACGTGCCACACACTGAAGCCACCCGTATATACGTACCGAAGGCCACTTTAACCTTCAAAACATGTCTGTTAAAAGTCACAACAAGGAATTTAGTAAGTGACGGTTTATTATAGTGTGGCCGAAAAACATTTATAATTTATGTTCGTGCAGAATTTTTAAGAACTGTTTGATCTGTCGTTTTGATTGATAAATAACTATGTTTTCACGTGTCTGTCATTAATTCTCGAAATGGTTGTTAAACGTTTAATGACCTCTAACCTTTGTCGGGGGTATAATGTCCTCTATACTTTGTCGGGTGTACTAAATGCAGTCGACCTCTACTGAAGGATACATACGTAAACAGTTACCGGGTCATCTGTCAAATAATGAAGTTTCTCACGAGGTTTAGGGTGTAATAATGAGAGGATGTGGAATAAAAACTGCAACGAAAGAGCACCTGTTTTGAAGTAAACTTTTCTTGTAAGTCGAAATGTTAATCTTTCCGGAAGAGTTAGTGGGTCAGAGTTATAGATTAGCTTTAAGTCATGATGATTATAGGATTAAATAGATCGATAGATGCTTAGCTAAATATAAATCAGAATTACTATCGGTTGTACTACTATCTCCCTCCGAACACTATCTGTTGTTGTTGGCCATTTATCTTGTCGTATCTGAACGAGATCGATGGGTTTAATAGTTAACGACTTGTGCGGATTTAAATCAATTCGGAGTGTTTTTATATTAGTTCCATCGCCATTATATCATATCCACAGATAAAACGAAATGGTCAACGCTGACCAGCAGTGACAATATTATCAACGTGCCGACAGTTCTGTCAAAAGGTTCCATTCAAAGACCGAGTGTGGGTACATTTATCAAGATCGTTCGTAACAAGATTATATATACGAAGACCAGTGTCGGGTGTTCCAAAAGATTTAATGCATAGACCAGGGTATTGTGTATCAAGAGGTTCAGTAAAAAGATTGGGTACCTAGAGGTTCAGTAAACAGATTGGGTACCTAGAGGTTCCATCAAATGACAATGTTCCGGGGTTATCAAGAAAGTTACCTACAAAGACCTATGGGTTTCATACAAAGGTCATGATCGGGTGTATCAATTGTCTCCATACAAAGATAATGGTCAAGTTAACAAGACGCTACATATAAAGTCCACTTCTGACCACTGCATTAATAAGTACATAAAAACCCTGCAACTATAGTTACCACCTTTATCAAAAATGAGAGAAATATCGTCCACCAAAAGTCGTCGGAAAAAATATGAACATGTTCACCTCATCGTGTTTACCATTATATCAGTATCCTCCATTAGATTTCGTCATTATTACATTGATAAACGTAAGTAATTATTACATTGATAAACGTAAGTAATATTACATAAAGAAAAGGGACGGGATTTAAGTATCTGTATTATAGAGCTACACTAATAAACTCCATCAGTTATATCAGTTCACCGGTCTGTATTAAGCTATAAGCTTTTGGACCTCCTTGATTTTTGTCTCCTTGATTCTACGGAGCTCCTTAATTTCCTTTACTCGAGATTTATTTATTCTTGATTTAAGTTCCTGCTGTATTCAACATTCAACAATATATATACAGTTCCTGAGTGACTTAGCAGCAACTTGGGTTGAACTTTGCTTCAAGATCCTTCCAATGATGGTTCAAAGTAAATTTAAAGCCATTCAATGTGCCTGTGTTCACAACACTTCCTGGCACGCTATTCCAGTCATCTATAACTCGGATAGAAAAGAAATGTTTCCTGATGTTCAGTCTTATAGAGCGACTGTTAAGCATTATCTCTAAATTCTATTGAATTTCCAATTCACTTTTTTGACAATTCACAATTCAATTTCAGTCCTTAGAGGGTTCAAATATCGTTTTTCGATTGATTTGACACTTAATACATTATATTCATCAAGTACTTCTGTTTACTTATCAATGACGATGAAAGGTACCTAACTAACTACTATGTTACGAGATACCTATCGATGTTGAATATGGTTATTGAGAACTTATCAATGCGGACAAGGCACATGCAAACTGTTCCTGCCGTTGCCATTTTGGATGACGTTAACTTACCGAGGTGGATTAGAGGGACGTATTTTGCGGCGTTGATCTTGTTGACTGCCCACTGTATTGTTGACATGGTGTGGAGGGCCCCGCTATAGATGCTCCCACACTCGCCGGAACCACTACTCTGTCGGGTACTCATGATCACAGCGAACATGGCGTTGGCTCCCGTATTTATCTCGTAAGGGCTTGCCCGGCACTGCTCATGACCTCCGACCCCGTACCCCAACAAGATCAATTGTGAAATGAGGAGGAGCAACTTTATATATCTGGGTGCCATTTTGATCAGTTTGCCTACACTGTCACATACCAAGTAGTCAATATTTACGTCCGAAATCTACATCGGGTACCCGTATACCTAATGACGTATATACATTTTCTGTCGTCCCACATGGTGTAGTCTCTATGTAGTCTACATGGTCGTAGTCAGTGTCCACTACCTCCAAAAGTGTACAAATCCATGTATTTTCACTGTCGGTGATAACCACAAACGTGTTCCCATCTCTGATTACTCAACGTATAATGTCACGCTCTCTTTCCCTCACGTCGTTGAAACCGTTTTTTTTTTGGTTTTAAAAACCTTATCTTTCACACTAATAAACACAGATGTTACTGTAAAACTCCGTCCGGTCGACACTTACTGTACACCAGTGCCCCGAGTTGGCTGTCACTGTCCCAACATAGGCCTCCGAAGGGTATGTAAACACAAAAATATCACTGTTTCAATATTGTTGAAATTCGTTGGAATACAAACATGGCAGACGATGTATCCTGAAACGCTTCTACCTTACTGGTTCCGGTTTGACCCAGTGAGGGTCATGTGGGAGGGACGCGTCATGACCCTGCCCATATCCAGGTTTTATGTCCCTACCTGTCTGGCCAGCAGACGTTAGACTGGACCTTTAATCTACAAACAAAGCAAAGACGACTGCAGCCCAGTGATACGACTTTATTGATCCTACAAAGTCGGGCGGAAATCAATAAGGACCCCTGGCGAACCCTACCTGTGCGACACATTCCACGGTACAAAACAGACGTACCTGTAGTGTTGTCACTATTCACTCGAGCGAAACGAGGTCCCTACATGACACAAAAACTCGTGTTTCTCTCAATTTATGTTTCATTGAAGGAAGGTATATATCACCTAAATTACAACGAACTGGCAGGGAATTGTTCTGCATCCCATAACGCTACAGGACTTTTTGTTTCAAATATTCATATAGGATACAGGTGTTGTGTGTATCATCTTCATATATCCACACAGGTAAATGTAGGTGTGCCCAACTACCGTTAATACACACTCTAACACACACTGATACACCTGTATTTACCTGCAGATTATTTACCTGTGACCAACCTCAGTGACAGGTAATCACTTCTGCCCACATTCCGACCGTAATGGAATATTGATAATAGAAAAGGCCGATCACTTCATGGGTCGGACAAACAGACTAGTTAGTCAAAACATTATTGTCAAAACCCACATCGTTTCATATATCATTTGAAGTTACAAACAAACTTATAATCTTTATTGAATATGATCACTTTTTTCAACAGCATGCCATATTATAAAAGTTTCTGATTTCATTCATTTTTCATTTTGCGTTGAATTTTTCGTTAAGCTGACAAAACTTTTAACCACTTGATCATGACCATATAATCCAAAATTAGACTCTCGGTAAAACCGGAATATTGAAATCAACCCTAAACAAACCAGAATCCAGAAAAAAACAGAATACAGGAAAAAGAATTGAGATAAACTTAACTCTAGATATTTCAGAACCTGCAACATCGAGAAACTAGACTGTAAGTAAGTGTTCGTAATAAAACTGAAATATTGTCTTTTGCCTCCGGAATAATATTATAAACAGGTTTTTTTTTATAAATATCAATATATCAATACCTAATGTTATATTTCAAATGTGAATAGTTAGTTTCAAAATAGTAACAAAACGAATAAAACTTACCAGGACTAAACAGAGTAAGCCGAGGAAGTGGGAATAAGATATAAACAAACTTTATAATTCTATCAGATATTCAAATTCAAATTATTCATCGTGATATTTATTTGCCAGCACGCCATCTCAACATAAACCACCGGTAAAGCATTAAGTACATAACATTACGTATCAAGCCATGCAGACTCGGTGATAAATTGAAAACAATTCTTAACTGTCACAAAACGGAGCATTATTTAGGAAACCCGACGACAAAAAAAACACCAGACAACAGGAAAGAGTCGCACAATCTTACGTAATCTAGATACAGGTGGACTACGTACCGATGTTAGATGTTACTTTTACACAACATACCAATCCCTGTATTGTTTCAAACTGCCAGTGACAGAGACAGTAGAGCCCAGTCTATGAACTTAACGTCCAACCCTACACACGAACTATTTGTCTTAAATTGTATGAGGTGAAACAAGTACCTCTTACTGTATGTAAATATAAAAGCATGTATGTAAAAAATCTGTCTGTATCCGGCTTTGACGTAATATATATATGAATGTATTTTTTTTCCTGACTAGCAGTCGATATCAACTTTTGATGACCTTGCTGGTGTCTCTTAGATGGTAATTCGTTCAGGTTTAAAGGTTAAAAGCTTAAGTCTGTATACTTAAGCATATTACTGCTCCTCTAAGAGTTTCAGGATGGCGGTGTTCAATGTGGTCTGGGATGATATTCCACTGGGTGACGGATGTCACAAAGAAGGCGTTCTAATGGTAAACATTTGACGATGATGATATAAGGTAAATCATAATGTAGATGTCCCGTCGCTGCGCCGAGAAGGTGGAGTCAAGTACCTGTCCTTGTTCATTGCGACTAGGCCATCGGTTCTCCTGTAGATCACCATCCTGTGATGTCCTCGTGGGAGCTGAAGTGATGTCCATCGCAGTTCCGTCAGGATGTCTGTCACGCTGGTGGTGTAATGATTCATGTTGGTACCTTACAGCACGACAATGCACCATCTCAGATTGTCTTTCCTTTTTTTCTGTGTATGGGTTCCATAGACTGTTACTGTGCTCCAGCGAGGGTCGCTCCAGACTCCTGTTTTAGACCTAGATAAATAACTTGGAGATTCCTCTTTAAAAAGCCGAGGATGTTATTTGCTTTCACTGTAGTTTTGTCATTGTGGCCGCTCCAGACTCCTGTTTTAGACCTAGATAAATAACTTGGAGATTCCTCTTTAGAAAGCCGAGGATGTTATTTTCTTTCACTGTAGTTTTGTCATTGTGGCCGTTCCACCGAAAGTCTGACTTCATGTTAATGCCTAGGTACTTGGTTTCCGCAACATGTTCCAGTTCTTGTCCATGCAGGCAGTACTAATGATGTGCAGGTATCCTGCTTCTTGTGATGGAGAAGACTTGGTACTTGCTTGTGTTGAATTCCATCTGCCAGTTTTGTCCCCAGTCCTGTAAACTCCTAATATTGCCCTGGAGTAAACCCGCATTTCTCTTGTTTGTAACAGTGGGGGCACATGATGACTTCATCTGCAAACTCACAAAGAGTCGAACTAAAGCTGCCTAGAACGTCATTGATGAAGCACAGGAGTGTCATCGGGTGGACAACTGATCCATGTGAGACCCCGAAAATGACCGTCGCTTGATCAGACATTTCTCCAGTGCCTCAATCTGGCTTTTGTTACGTAGAAAGTGCTGAATCCAGGCATGATTTTTGCCCCCAACACCATGACATCCTATCTACCGGATATATGGGTACTACATTTGCTCTCTTCCAATTATCTGTGATAAAACCTGAATCATATGACTTCGAAGATATGATGGTGAGTATCAACGACCTGGCAAGTTCCTTCAGTGTACCCGGACACTTCTTGTCTGCGTTCGCCGTCTTCTTGATTGTTAACGATTCCAATATATTTCTCACTCCAGACTCTGTTATAATAATATTATCCATGGTAACTTGGGCTGACATCGTATTCTCTAGTTTAAATTGTCTAGTTGCTGGTTTACAACTTGGGTTTTCCGTTTCGGGTCCATGAAGCACACTCCGCTACATTGTATTGCCTTTGTTTTCTCTCTTCATAGATTATGTGAATGACCAGAATGTCTTCGTGCCTTTGATTTCGTTGCTATTTGCCATGGGTTTTATAAACCTTTCGATATGGATCCAGTAGGCCGTTCACGTGTCCCTCTTTATGGTTTTCTTTGGGTCCCAATAGGCTCTTTTTCTTAATCTGTAGTTTGTTTTCATTTTTGCTGTACTCTATCTAAATGACAGGACATTCCCGTTTTACTGGTTTTGGATGGTATGTGTCTGTCAGCATATCTTGCTTGTTTTTTTTTTTATTTGTTCCCCCGTTGTTTTACACCGCATCCTTCTCTTGCAATGTCTGTTACCCCTTGTAGATATGTTTCCAGTTTTTTTGAGAAGCTGTCCCAGTCAGCTCGCCTATATAGTTGTATCTGAAGTTAGCCTGAGGTTTTGGGGATACAGTTGTGGTCTGACATACCTGGACTCGCTTCCACTTTGTTTATTTCGGATCGAGGACGTGTCGGTGAATAAAAGGTTCAGTATGTTTTGTGCTCTTGTGGGGTCCATTACCAGCAATGTAAAGTTGTTATCATCGACAGTGTTGCGGAATTTATCACAAAGCTTTGGAAAATTGCAAATCCGTTTGATGGTATCATTTTTGTTTTCAAGAGCGGGAAAATTAAAATTTCTGGCGAGGAATACATTGTTTTTTGTTCTTTACGTGTGAATGTAACGGCCATTCAAATGGTTCTGACACGACATACTTTTTTACGAGTCACTCGCAATCTAGCCTCCGCAATTTCCGCAAACAGCATACACAATATTTTCCCTTTAATTAACACCTTGCAACAAAGGTAAATTGACGCTGGCAGCCAAACGTGCTTGCTACAAAGAATAAAAGTAAACTCGAATGAGCTTTGACCTTTAGGGAACACTCTGGTATCCGGATAAACTCTGGAGTGACGGTAACATTTAGGAAAGACACCTTTTTGTTCCTCTTGACAAACGCCTTTAATTGCAGTTTCTTCTTTTTACCCCGTGAGTTTTCAGTGACTTTAGTAAATATTAGACCTGGAATTGTGCACTCTGTTGGGTAGTATTATAATAAATCGCCTCTCTCTGGACGGAACAGTGTGAGTGGGTGTAACACTGAGTATTTCACGTGTCTGAGAGCAACCAACAAAAAAGACAAATAAATTAAATTACAATCTTCAAACTATACAAAATTCTGTTTATCCATCCACTACTAAAAAAACAAATACTTTTACCATACGTTACAGAGAATACTCTTTAAAATGTTGGAAAGTCATATAAGAAGAACGAACTGCCCAACTGGGCCCCTGATCGTAAATTATGGTAATGTACAATTAGTGTATGCTATTTTTAAAGTTTTTGTACCTGCCTAGTTAATTGGTAATTTATTGACAGTGCCTTTAGCTATTGTTATGCATCTAAATGCGTTACTCTGACAGATCGTAGATCTGGTGTAGTTAAAGGTAATGGATGTATGAATGTGTCAGGTTTGTTTAAGTTTAAATACAATTTATTGTTACAGTGTAAATGAAAGTGTTTGAGGGCAGCTTATGTTGTATTGTTGAGTCATAGTTTTACATAATGAAACGTTGGTCTTCGAAACGTTTTGTTCTCAATTGTGCATTGACTTGTAATGCAGACCCAACATACGGAATCTGTTGTTATCGGTTGTATATTCACTTTAAATACACTCAATATACAAAATCTTATGTTTTCACTTGTACACTGACTTTTATTGCAGAACCATCATATGGAAACTGTCGTTCTCGGTTATACATTGACTTGGATGCAGACCAAATATTTTAAAATAATAGTTTCAATGTAAACCCAACACATGGAAATTGTTGTTCTCGCTTGTACGTTGACTATGGATACAGACCAAACATAACCTGTTCTTCTCGCTTGTACGTTGACTATGGATACAGACCAAACCTAAACTGTTGTTCTCGCTTGTACATTGACTATGGATACAGACCAAACATAAACTGTTGTTCTCGCTTGTACATTGACTATGGATACAGACCAAACATAAACTGTTCTTCTCGCTTGTACGTTGACTATGGATACAGACCAAACATAACCTGTTCTTCTCGCTTGTACGTTGACTATGGATACAGACCAAACATCAACTGTTGTTCTCGCTTGTACGTTGACTATGGATACAGACAAAACATAAACTGTTGTTCTCGCTTGTACGTTGACTATGAATACAGACCAAACATAAACTGTTGTTCTCGCTTGTACATTGACTATGGATACAGACCAAACATAAACTGTGGTTCTCGGTGATACATTGACTATGGATACAGACCAAACATAAACTGTTGTTCTCGCTTGTACGATGACTATGGATACAGACCAAACATAAACTGTTGGTCTCGCTTGTACGTTTACTATGGATACAGACCAAACATAAACTGTTGTTCTCGGTTATACATTGACTATGTATACAGACCAAACATAAACTGTTGTTCTCGCTTGTACATTGACTATGGATACAGACCAAACATAAACTGTTCTTCTCGCTTGTACGTTGACTATGGATACAGACCAAACCTAAACTGTTGTTCTCGCTTGTACATTGACTATGGATACAGACCAAACATAAACTGTTGTTCTCGGTTATACATTGACTATGGATACAGACCAAACATAAACTGTTGCTATCGGAGGAGCACCTGGTAGCATTCAAGCGAAATGTACGTGTGTAGCAAATGGTTTATAATTGGTCGTCGTTGAAATACTGGTGACGTCAGTGTTACCATAATTATTGACTGATGTTCGTTCCTACAATTCTGTGTCTGTTGAAGATCTATGCTGTTTCAGACACAGCAATATTGAACTCCGAACAATCCACTGACCACCATATCACACGGCAGTGAACTGTTCTGGCCTCGAACAATCCACTGACCATCATATCACACGGTAGTGAACTTTTCTGGCCTCGAACAATTCACTGACCACCATATCACACGGCAGTGAACTGTTCTGGCCTCCACAAATCCATTGGTCATCATGTCACACAGTAGTGAATAGTTCTGGCCTCGAACAATTCACTGACCACCATATCACACAGCAGTGTCTGTTCTGGACTAGAACAATTCACTAACCACAATATCACACAGCAGTGGCTGTTCTGGCCTAGAACAATTCACTAACCACAATATCACACAGCAGTGGCTGCTCTGGACTCGAACAATTCACTGACCACCCTATCACACAGCAGTGGCTGTTCTGGACTCGAACAATTCACTGACCACAATATCCCACAGCAGTGGCTGTTCTGGCCTCGAACAATTCCCTGACCACCATATCACACGGCAGTGAACATTTCTGGCCTCGAACAATCCACTGACCACCACATCACACGGCAGTGAACTGTTCTGGCCTTGGCAAATCCACTGACCACCATATTGTCACACAGTAGTGAATAGTTCTGGCCTCGAACAATTCACTGACCTCCATATCACGCGGCAGTGAACTGTTCTGGCCTCGAACATTCCACTGACCACCATATCACACAGCAGTGGCTGTTCTGGCCTAGAACAATTCACTAACCACAATATCACACAGCAGTGGCTGCTCTGGACTCGAACAATTCACTGACCACCATATCCCACGGCAGTGAACTGTTCTGGCCTCGACCAATTCACTGACCACCATATCACGCGGCAGCGAACTGTTCTGGCCTCGAACAATTCACTGACCTCCATATCACGCGGCAGTGAACTGTTCTGGCCTTGAACAATTCACTGACCACCATATCACACGGCATTGAACTGTTCTGGCCTCCACAAATCCATTGGTCATCCTGTCACACAGTAGTGAATAGTTCTGGCCTCGAACAATTCACTGACCCCCATATCACACGGCAGTGAACTGTTCTGGACTCGAACAATCCACTGACCATCATATCACACGGTAGTGAACTTTTCTGGCCTCGAACAATTCACTGACCTCAATATCACACAGCAGTGGCTGTTCTGGCCCCGAACAATTCACTCACCACAATATCACACAGCAGTGGCTGTTCAGGCCTCGAACAATTCACTGACCACAATACCACACAGCAGTGGCTGTTCTGGCCTCGAAAAATTCACTGACCACAATATCACACAGCCGTCGCTGTTCTGGCCTCGAACAATTCACTGTCCACAATATCACACAGCAGTGGCTGTTCAGGCCTCGAACAATTCACTGACCACAATATCCCACAGCAGTGGCTGTTCTGGCCTCGAACAATTCACTCACCACAATATCACACAGCAGTGGCTGTTCAGGCCTCGAACAATTCACTGACCACAATATCACACAGCAGTCGCTGTTCTGGCCTCGAACAATTCACTGACCTCAATATCACACAGCAGTGGCTGTTCTGGACTAGAACAATTCACTGACCACAATATCACACAGCAGTGGCTGTTCTGGACTCGACGAATCCATTGACCACCATATCACACTGCAGTGAACAGTTCTGGCCTCCACAAATCAATTGGTTATCATATCACACTGCAGTGAATAGTTCTAGCCTCCACAAATCGAGTGACCACCATATCAAACGGCAGTGAACTGTATTGGCCCCCACAAATCAATGGACCATCATATCAAACGGCAGTGAACTGTATTGGCCCCCACAAATCAATGGACCATCATATCACAAGGCAGTGAAATTTTCTGGGCTCCGCCAATCCATTGACCACCATATCACACGGCAGTGAATCGTTCTGGCCTTGGCAAATCCACTGACCACCATATCAAACGGCAGGGACTTGTTCTGGCCTTGGTAAATCCACTGACAACCATATCACACGGCAGTGAACTGTTCTGGCCTTGGCAAATCCACTGACCACCATATCAAATGGCAGTGAATCGTTCTGGCCTTGGCAAATCCACTGACCACCATATCAAACGGCAGTGACTTGTTCTGGCCTTGGTAAATCCACTGACAACCATATCACACGGCAGTGAACTTTATTGGCCTCCGTAAATCCACTGACCACCATTTCACACGGCAGTGAACCTTTCTGGCCTCCGCAAATCCACTGACCACCATATCACACGGCAGTGAACTTTATTGGCCTCCGCAAATCCACTGACCACCATATCACACGATAGTGGACTGTTCTGGCTTGGGCAAATCCACTGACCACCATATCACACACGGCAGTGAACTTTTCTGGCCTCCGTAAATCCATTGCCAAACGTTAGAATTCCAAATGTATCAGCACGGGGAATATCAGTATTGTTAGTTCAGCAAGTCCTATGTATGTTCAGAGCTAACGTGGATCCTGTCAGACAGACTTCTCCATTATGTTCTGACTTCACTTTCCTGTGTGCCCATGGTTTAATCATAAGTTCTTCCTGACGCCATCTCCACGACTTCCCGACATCTTTGTTAGATAGCCCTGTTAGTGTACCCCTCTCTCCTCAGAATTAAATCGCACGTGTCTTGGTGCTGAAAAGAAACAAATGTTTTATTAACAAGTATGTTATTCCTAACGTAATTTGTTCATTATATTTATATCCATATAAGCAAGTGAGGAAAATGCAACAAACTGGATTCGAACCATTGGAGATTGCCATATCAGACACATAAGATACTGAGATAACATCAATTGATGCATTTTTCTGACTTATTTATATATTTGAGAAAGAATCCCGGTCTGACCGTTGCATTTTTCTTACTCGTATTACATATGTAAAATAGATAGATACGTGTAAGTGTACACATCTTCAAATCAAATCTAGATTATATAACACACACGTTTTCTTGATATTAACTCCATATTTCTGTAGCTACGCAGATCGTTTTGATGTATAATTGAATGATATTTACTTCATTTCGTACTCAGCTAACCAGATACTTTGTACATTAAAATTTAGTTGATGGCAAACTCAACATTATGGTATAGATGATAAAAATACTTCCTGGATCTCAAACTTCTTAAATGATAGAACCCAATCAGTACATGTTGAAGGCGTCAAATCTGAGTACGTACCAGTTTTATCCGGCGTCCCCAAGGGATCTGTACTGGGGCCTAGTCTGTTCCTATTTTATATTAATGGCATGCCAATTAGCTTGAACTCCACGGTCAGACTGTTTGCGTCCCCCAAGGGATCTGTACTGGGGCCTAGTCTGTTCCTATTCTATATTAAGGACATATATGCCAATTAGCTTGAACTCCACGGTCAGACTGTTTGCCTCCCCCAGGGATCTGTACTGGGGCCTAGTCTGTTCCTATTTTATATTAAGGACATGCCAATTAGCTTGAACTCCACGGTCAGATTGTTTGCGGATGATATACCATCATATATTTGAAAATTACGTCAGAGAAAGATGCCAGGACCCAACAGTCTGACCTGGACAAACTAGCCATTTGGGAGAAAAAATGGCTAATGGCTTTCCACCCTAATAAGTGTTATGCTCTCACAATTTCTAAGGGGAAAAAACCTGTCATTGTTTATCATTTTCTTCATGGTCAAATATCAAAACATGCTGATTCTGTGAAATACCTAGGAGTAACCCTAAGATCAGATTTGAAATGGGACTCTCATGTAGATCAGATTGAACCTAACAATTAGCTCAACAACTTTTAAAGAACAGGCTTACAAATTTTTGGTTAGACCCTCTTTAGAAAATGCTTGATCTGTTTGAGATCCGTACACAAAAAATATCATCAACAAAATAGAAATGGTCCAGAGGAGAGGAGCCCGATATGTGTCAAATCGCTTTCGGAGTACCTCTAGTGTAACATATATGATTGGTACTCTTGGCTGGCACAGCCTGTCAGATCGTAGGAAAGATGCTGTATCTGTATGTGTACTGGAAATTAGCTCACTACTGAGCAAAGAGAGAGTGCGCTATATCAATCTTAGTCACTTTTGGTCGCAATAGTGGCCTTAAACTGTTTCGTAGTTTTACAGTTGTTAGTGCGATGGTAGTGCTTTTCAGTCTTTTATGGTAACTGGTACAAATGAGTTTTTATATATGTCGGTGTTACTGTGCTGTGTTCTAGATGGTCTGGTATTAAACTGGAATAGCGAGTCAGCGGGTATGGCCGGCCACTAGGACGTGAACTATTTTGTAAAGTAACACTTAACGCTGGTCTCGTCTGCGTTCGGATAGCGGATGCCATTTAAGTTCCTCCATCATTTTGGATACGCTACTGCACGCTTAAAGATGTTTTATGAACTTTATCAGGGCACGGTGGCCATATCCATGACTGACAGGATGCACCGAGCCAGAATTCCTAGAAATTCCCACCGGGTCCAATACCAATAACTCGAAAACACTAACTAGACAACAATCATTTTTCCTAGTACCATACTAGACTGGAACAAATTACCATCTGACATCGTTAATGCACCCACTTTCAACTCTTTCAATACATCTCTTTCCAGGCACATCTATAAAATTGAAGATGCGGAGTAATTAGTTACTTCAACAGACTTTACATAACAATTTACTTCTTTTCCCCCTTTTCCGAACAAGCTTTGTAGGTGGGGTTTCCCAATCTTTGGCTTGCTCGGACCTCTCTCTCGGACTCTCCTCGAATTAAATTTTAAATAAGTGGATAATTGTTAATTATTATGTAATATATATAGTCTGTCATTTGTGCTGCATAAATTCAATTTCGTGACAAAATCTTCAATTAGTTGAAGGTGGTCACTATATGGTAGAACTAGAACTAAAGTACAGCTATTCAATGCCAACCCAAATAACGGGGTTTACAAAACAGCATGTGCTAATAATCATAAAGTTGACCTATCAGTCACATAGTCCAAAGTATGTGTGGTAGTCTGATATTTCGGACTACCAATAACAACAGCGTTGAACTAGTTACCAGGTGAAGTAGCCGCGCCCTTGCTCGACATTGGTCGACATGGAATTTTCTCATATCCCGGTGGGGTGGGAACATATTGCGCTTCATCGGGAACAGCTACATCGGGATCTATGGAAACTCTCAATCGAGTCTGCCGGAGTAAAGGGAGGTCTTCATACTTATGTCCTCGTTCGGATAATTGTGGACCTATTGGTGATTCAATAGCTCTCTTTTTATCCTTTCCTTTCTTGTTATTTCTCTTAACTGGCTTCTTCCCCGTCATGGATTTCAGATCACTGCAGTCTTCTGGATCAGTGGGGCCCACCATTTGTTCAAGCAACGCCTGCTGATAATGCATTAGTTCCAATTCTTTGCGACTCATCCATGTTGACACAGAATGTTCGTATTTGTCACCTTCAGTGTCGGGTGTCTGTCTGCTGTCCAATTTTGATCGTCCTAATAAGGGCTCGTTTGTGACTTTCGACCGTTTCGGTAATTGTGCTCCGATGGGCAAAGCGCCGACATTTTGAAGTGTCGGTCGACTTAAACCTGTCTTTTCACAAATGCCGGAAGGCTTTTGATGAAAAAATTTGACTCCAGATAGTTTGGGTGTACAATTTACTGCAGCTTTGTCAGCCACGGGTCTGTTTACGGGAGTACAGAGTGGTGTCAACTTGTGGCGGCGTAGGCCTACAGGTTTGCTTCCATCAGCTTTCGGTAATTTTTCGCGGTTTCCTGCCTTCAAGCAAGTTTTGGGGGGGTCATCTGGCGACTGTCGTCCGGTGCGGCCCCGTGGCAGTCCGACAGCTGGTAATGACATTGTTGTTAATCTTCAGTAATAACAAAATGCCTTCTTATTTAAAAGATGGACTGGCGAGGATACGCACCGGAAATACCGCTAGGCGTTGCGATGCAAAGAAATGGCACATCTAATATTATGACGTCATGAGTAACGTGTGACGTAATTTGTTTGTCACGTGGAAAACAATGCCTCGTCGTAAGCAAAACAATGGCAAAATATTTAAAAGTTTTCTTGTCGGACTGAACTCTTAGAAAGATATTTATGTCTTGATTTAGTCTAATGAAATATGTGCTTGCTAAATCTGATACTGATGTTTTTATACGTTTTATGCTTATGATTTATGCTTATGTTATAATTAGTACTGTTCTTGCTTTTTAACATGCATGTGCTATCATCAAACTGTTTTCTGATTATTTTAGTAGTTCAGTGTGTATAGTTTTGCTGCATAATCCTACCTTTTCTACTAGCATGCTTTTTACCTTGTAATTACTCTGTTTTTATACTTATGTTTATCGTAAAAATAGCTCCACAGAGCTAATACTCCAAATGTTAGGCCATATACGACACTAAATAAAGCTTCTTGTATCTTGTAATCTATTTGACTTGTGACATCGTTGCTACTTACGGTCATCATGAACTTTAACGCTAAAATCGTTCTAAACAGCGAAATAGGACCTCAGATCTTAAATCATTTTCTGTTCTATAACAATTCAGAATTCGGAATCCTGAATACATCTCGGGGTCATCCGTCGATACCGTTTGATTAACATGTCAGCTTCAGAAAAGCAACCGCTTAAAAGGAACAGTAAGGCGAATTGAAGTCTCGATTAACGTTTTGTAATAGACGTACTATCTGTTGCAATTATGCCAAATTTAATTCTCCATATTCGTTCTGCTGTATCATATAAAGTAAGCTCATTCGTTGAGAGAACGACGATCACAGGCTCTCTGTCCTTTGTTAAGCATTTTCCTCGTTAATTCAAGATAAATGATTATGTATGTGGTTTTATTAAAAAAAATGTCAGAAGGAAATACAATGTAAAATCTAATGTATCTTGTATTTTAACTTAAAAAAAAACCATCATGTGATACTGTGTCACCGTAGCCTGATAACTTTGTAGATTTATTGGACAAGTCATTCCTAACTCCTTCTGTTCCTGTTGATCTATTCTTGGAAATACACAACATTTCTTCTCTCTTATTTATCCTTATAATGACTTATAAGACTTCATTCTGGCAAAGCAATTTTTGATAAATATTGATATACATATGTATGTATTTAGACTTATTTTCCCGGCTTTTCTTAGAAAGAAAATAATTATTTATGTTACCAAATAGATTTCAATCTGTCTACAATGCTGTGTCTGATGAGTTTTATTTTAAGATTTCATACATTTAAATATGCTAAGCATATAAATGTTATACGTCAAGTGTAATGTATCAGTGTTGTACTGCTCGTTAATGTGCATGTAGATGAATGGTGTGTGGATGTGTGAGTTAAATATGACATTTATAATTATCATCATACGTCTCTGTCAGATTTTATATACAGCATAACCTGTCTAAATCGGATGTCACCGGGACCAAACTGTGTGTCCGGTTTACACAGGTGTCCGGTTTATACAGGATCGGCATGTCAATATTTGAAAATACAAACATGTAGTGTTTTGCATACGATCTGTACACAAGTGTGTCAGCATAAACAACAGAGATATGAATCAATTGGAACGTTTAATTATTAACAAAATATAAAAGTTTATGATACAAATGTAGGGCGACCTATAGCTAACATTGGATAGCGCTTATTTGTTTAGGATGTGTTTGATTAAGATTGTAGCCGGCCGAGAGAAATTTCAGGACCCGAATGAACAGGTTGTTTTTACATAGATTACTATGCCAACTTTTGTGAAACAACGCCTGTTTTCGGAATGGACAGGGTCCGGTTTATACAAGGTTAAACTACTATGATTATATAGGGAATATACCGGGACGGCAAATCACAGCCTGTTTAGACAGGTATCCGGATTAGACATGTGCCGGTCTAGACATGTTATACTGTATATCTTCCCATCAGGCATATAATTATACTCCAACGCTTTATCACTCGGTTGTATTGTTTACAGAATGTTGAATTTCAGGATAAAAGAATGATATAGCGAATGAATATGAGAAGATTTACTTATACTTATAGATGAGTATTATAGATAGTTTGGCCCTCTTCCTCTTCCTCTTCATAAATACAAATGTAAGTCCCAATACCTAACTTGTTTTCGTCACTGTTGAGACAATCTTTGACATAGTATTCCAGACTTTTCTGCAGGATAATAAAATTGCTGACATCATGTGATTAAAGAACTTAATGGAACTAAATATTACACTAATAATATAAGGCTACATTCGCGTATCCCGGTCGAAACGGTACGAACGAACGCACTTGGACCGTTCTATAAGCAGAGCTAAAAATGCACAGTTTCGGAGAATAAAAAACAATGTACCAAGAATGATATGTCCTTCTTTCGTCCGTCCACTTAATTACATAATGTATCTTAAAAACTACATGTGACTTGACATTGTTTAAGAAAGAAATAACGCAATAGTCAGCATTTTAGCTTCGGCCAGGTACGTCTGGACCCCTCAATCTTCACGTGCCGAATTTTCTTGAGGTCAGCCTCGGTCCAGATCTGTGCCTGTCGTTTTCGTTACAGGTTCAACCGGTTCAACCGTTTCAACCGGATACGCGAATGTACCCTAAGCAAAATTAACGTTGTAAAATATTTTAACGTATTCGCCTCCTTTTGAAAAGTGCATGTCATCAGTCATTTAGCATTTTCTTTAAAATGTGGAAAGTAGCAAAAAAAAATTTTTTATTTGATATTTATCCTTTTAATGCTTTCAGCAAACACCTCTTCTAATTATTTCTGTTTTCAGCAAGAAAATATTTCTTATATAACACCAAGTCCATTCGGGAAGAAGAAAAAAGGTCCCAAAAACAGGCATAAATCCCCCCAAAACATCAATACTTAAATGGCCTCTCACTTCTATCTACAACCTTAACTGTACAAAATAAGTTATACCGGCAAATCTTTAACAGTTATTCTGAAGGAAACAGAAAGAAAGTTGGCTGGCAAATGATGTATACTTAAAAAAATGTGCATAGAAAATAGCTAATTTCTGGGTTTGGAACAATGAGTTACTTCCCCTGATCGGAACTCGTTTGTACCGAAGAGAAGAAAGCTGCATTACAGTCACAGAAGATGGAAATGGATGAATAATAATAATAATATCTTTATTTAAGGAGGGTTACATATTTAGTACAAGACTAATCTTCCATATGGCCCTCTCAAACATCAAACAAGCATGTTAACTGACATTAAAACAGATTATTATGTTAAACTACAAAATCATGGACAACAAATAAACTTGTAAGATTACTGAACGCTACTATTGTTTATGAATATTTGGTAATCAGACTAACCTGCTGACTAGATAAATGATACATACACTATTGTCTATTTCTGAACGAACGTATCGTGAATAATATCAAATTATTATACAGATAAAAACAGTAAACAAACTATTTGACACATAAACTCTTTGCTCATTCGTACACACAGCATTCTTTCCCTGAAGAATACAGTTTTAATATAATTGAGTATATGTATATGTACAAAGGTAACAATACGTTCACAGAAACTTTGTAAAGTTTGACAGTTACCTGTGTGAATAACATTACTCATTTAAATAAAGAGATAGCAGATGCTGCCTAAGGTGTTTCTTGAAAGAACAAACTGTGGTCGTATTTTTAATAATTTGACCGGTAAATTATTCTCTGTCCAGTGTAAGTAAATGACTTTTTGAATAATTCAGAATTTGGTCTTGGCAATATTAGATTTTGTTGAGATGTAGATCTTAATCCATATCTATATGTGTCAGTACACCTATTTAGACCAGCTTTAATGTAATCAGGTGCCATATCATTTAAAGATTTGTAGACTAACATATACATGTGTGGTATTTTACTCTGAATGTGAATGGCAGAGTATTATTTTCCTCAAAAAGGCTTTTACTTGGTGTTAACATAGGGAGATTTAAAATAATACGTAGAGCTTGTTTTTGAATTTTTATAATTTGAGTGGTTTGCTCTTTTGATAACCCATTTCCCCACACAATAGCTGCATAGTCGAGTATTGGGAGAATATACGAGTTATAATAAACTTTCCTGGCTTCTGTAGTCAGATATCCACTCATTTTTCTAAGTAATGCAACAGCAATTGCCAATTTGGAAGAAACATTTTTTACCTGGGTTGTCCAACTAAGATTTTCTTCGATATATATGCCCAATACCTTTTGACAGGACGACGACATAATTTCTTCTCCATTGACATACAGTTTTAATGGACTTTGAATGGAGAGTTCATGCTTATTTGCTATGATCATACTAGTAGTCTTTTGCTGGTTAAGTTTCATGTTGTTATTTGTACACCATCTCAATACATGATTCAGGTTCTCCTGAAGATTTGTGGCAATATCATTAGAGTTATTTCCCTTTACATGCAGGGTACTGTCATCTGCATACATATCTACAGATAGCAGATCAATCGTTTTCTGGTGTTTAAAAGTAATTATTTGGATGAATATACCAGTACAGCATGATCAAACTGTTTCTTAAATCTTTTAGAACTTAACTGATTACAACATCATGTTTACAGTATAGTCAGAAGATAAAAGTTAGCTCTTTTACAACTATGCTGCTGATGGATGGATATTGAAACAGTTTAGTAATAACTATTACAGTAATACATGTACATAGGTTTGTTACATGAAGTACATGTAAATACTATGCTACAGTACATTTCTGATGGTTTGTATACATACTATGATACACTACATAGTCTAATGTTGCTTTTTGAAATCCAGAAAATAAGAATTATCACTATCAGATTATAAGGTAGGTCATTTTTCAATTTATCATAGGATGGAGATTATTTATGGCTCGTGTTTTTTAAAGGTTGCCTGTCCCAATACTTTCTTCTGCTATTCCAAATGACCCACAAAAATCAACCAAACACAAACAATTTTACAAGCGTGTAAAACTTTTTCTGCTCTTTTAAGCATGTTTTTTCACTGTTAATCGAAAACATGAATTTTGCTGTTTTTCAAGAAAAGAAAAATGTTACAGCACAACCAAAGGTGCATCCAGGTTTTTAAAACTATATTCCCAAGAGTTTCTGCCCAATTTGGGTGCGAGTTCCCGTATAAAACGAAAATATGCAGCACCCCCCGCCCTTTTTTTTTATAGAATTATGAATTAATTCACCTCTGACAACAGAGTTGCTTCATAACTTTTGTACTCAAAGTACACACTGTAATATATCCAATAAACTGTAACTTGAAGTCACAATATCATTAAGTACGTGACAATTGCTAGTTGTGTATTCACAAAAATTGGCGTCAGAAGTAATTTTTTCCCAAATAAAATTAATTTGCTTTTCATGTTGTTATTCACCATATTAGAATTGCAATTTTTCTTGGTCTGATAGGATTTTTTTTATTAAACATTGTGTACCCTTATAATCTCCAATAAACCATGGCTCAATTTTAAATGACTTTTATGCCCCTGCTTCTAGGCATCGAGGGCATTATTAGTTATCTCTGGGTTAGGAGGGGTCTACGATCTCATTGACCCCGTTTGGTTTTTATAGACCCGAGCGGAAGGCTAAAAACCAAAGGGGTCTATGAGCCGGTAGACCCCCCTAACCCAGAGATAACGGATTTGTCACCCTGACAATCTTTGAATACTTTATTTCTGCATAGTTATAAGTCACTTCGTGAGTTTGAGTTGTACTTGACTGCTACCAAAATAGTTTTACCCTTGTCCGTCCGTACATCCCAGAATTGGTTTTTGCTCAATAACTTGAGTTAGCCTTGACAAATTCTTTTCAAATTTAAAGGTGTTATTAGAGGGACTACTAAACACAGGTTGAGTGTAAATTTGATAAATGTCACATTTGTTGTTCCTGAATTTATATATGTATGCCCCTTGAAAATGCAGAAAACAGCAAAATGTGAGGTTTGCGCTCACTAATTTGAGTAAGCTTAAACAAAATCATTTAAAATTTTATCACTATGCTAGGAACCACTAAGCACAGGTCAAACTCAAATTTGACATTTGTTGTTCCTGAGTTATGCCCCTTGATAATGCGGAATAGCTAAATTTGCGGTTTCCACTCACTCACTTTTAAGTGTTTTTCACCAATATTCTTTTTGAAGTTTTAACACCATGCTGGAAACCACTCGGCACAGGTCAAGTTCGAATTTGACAAATTTCTCTTACTTGTTCTTGGGTTAAGCCCCTTGATAATGTGAATTTTCCGCTAACTAACTTCAGAAGACATAAACAAAATCATTTGAAATTTTAACACAATGCTAGGAACCACTAAGCACAGGCAGAGAAATCAAATTTGACACATTCACCTTTTTTTCCAGAGTTATGTCCCTTGCTTATGCAGGAAATAGCAAAATGTAAGGTTTCAAAACAACATAAGTATTCCTTTCCTTTTTAATCAGGTGATTAGAAAAAGGCTGCAGTGTGGTTTTGACACTTGTAATGGTTACTCAAAGTACCAGTATATCTGTTGAAGGGTTATAAAAAATTGTACTCTTTATGCCATAAGGTATTTTAAGTTAAATTATTGCTAAGCTCAATCATTAGTTGGAGCGGGGGCATCTGAAATTCTCTTCTATGTTTTTAGCTTCTTTCCTTTGATCATATTGATGACATTTCTTTCTTTTTACTGGCTGAAATCATGAATGTCTGTTCATTTTCATCAATCAGTCAACACATAAGCTGTGGACCAAATTGCAATATTTCACCACCTACAAAATGCCTGCTGTTAACAACATGTAAGGATAATATTACTTTGCATCTACGATCCTGCCATATTGCCCTGCCAAGCATAGATTCAGAATGTGATCTCATCAAAGCTAGAGGAGGTTGTTTTAAAGACACTGGTGAGGACCTCATTATCTGCCCAAATCACAGGTTTTATTTAGGAAAGGGATGTAAAAGTAGCAGGCTATGTATGGCCCAAGTCCCAATGTCAAATTGCCATGGAAGACACAAAGTATCCAACACTACAGTTTCATACCTTCAAAGTAAACAGATATGGACTAGGCACAGCATTTTAATTCCAGTTGGAGCAGGTAATATATATATATATATATTCATTTTTTACAACAATTTGATTTTATCATCCAAATGTCTGAAATTTGAAATAAAAAGTAAACCATTAAGCCAAACTTTTGATGGGAATGTGTTTCATCCATATTTTTGGTTAAAGTAAGCGATTGCTATATTAGAAACTGTTATCTCTGAGCAAGCGAGTTCAATTGTCATTTTTGCCAACTTCAGACATCCCTAGCTACTTTATTTTCAAACACACTCACAAACAGATTATTTATTTTCAGGCAATGTCGAGACAGCTTATTCTAAGCCCCACATATCAGAATTTTGAGCGCTAATTATATGTAGGGTGATGGGAAGGGGAGACAATTGGCTAGAAACAGTATTATGTCCTAATCTTTTTTATTTATAGGGTTTTGTCGCCAGTGTAGAAGTGAGCTATCCATCCATCTGCAAACTACAGATCCGGTTATGGAGGTAAATAGTGTAAACTGAAGCTAATTACCATTTGTATCACTATGAAATAACCACTCTGAGAATAAGATTACAGTTTTAAATTTACTAATTAATTCAACCACTGTTACATAATGAACATAATTTTTTCCTTCAATTTTTTCATAAAGGAAGTATTATTTAGTGGTACAGCTTACTGAGTAAATCAAATTTGCAATGATTTAAGGGTGCCTAAAAGGAGTTGAATTTTAGATGTAATCAAGCACACTTAAGTTTGTTGAACATAAACATAAAACGTACACATCAGATTTTATATAGAGTTTATGTTTTATACCCCCATCATAGAAAAACAATAAACCCCTATTTCAGACAGAGAATGAAGATGATTTTGCTCTACCAAAGGAACAGATTGAGGAAAATGGCAACCAGTGCATCAAGGCATCTTGTTCTGATAATTATTATGATGATGTAAGTAAATATCATGTCAGACTGCTTTTCTTATACCAACAATTATTAGTAACTAATTGAAATTGGATTAGTTATTAACTCCTTTCAGAATTTAAAATGTGTAAACGCTACAACCATCTGATCACATATTTTGCAAAACTAAAACATCCCATTTATTTCTGAATCTTTAATTTGTTCTACCAGTCATTCATTCATATTTACATTCATAAATAAATGATAATTAAACAGAAATATTTCAAATGCGGCTTTACATAAATATATTTCATATTTCAAAGAGAAATGGTGATGACACAGTTCTACCAAAGAAACAGATTGAGAATAATGGAAACCATTGCACTGAGGCATCTTGTTCAGATTATTGTTATGATGTAAGTGAATATCACACAACTAGGCTACAAAACTTGAAATATGGGACCCTTAATTATAACACAAAATAAACTATAAATAGCCCAAGAACTCATCTATTTGCATACTTTTTATAAGCTCACATGGCCTGCCTTTGGCCATGTGAGAGTTTGCCATCACTTGCTCTGTGTCATTCTTTCGTCTGTCAGTCATACTTTGTAAATTTTTCACATCTAAATGTTCTACTCTGAAACTATTATGCCAAACAACACCAAATTTGGCTGTGATGGTCCTTGGGCTGAGCAAAATTAAACCAAACCTTGCTGGGTTGGTCCTTGGTTGGTACCCGTTTAAGATTCCAAGATGGCTGCCATTACTAAAATTATAAACTTCTCTTAAGGGCCAAAACGCTTATTGATTATTTTCACATAAAAGTTATAGTAGAACAATTGATCCATTTAAATTTGTACACCATTATCTTTGGCAGAAGCTCTCTCTTGTCTATTATGTTCTTAAAAGAGGAACTTGTTTTCATTTCAGACTACTGAATATGCATTATCACAATCAAGTAATGGAAGTGTTTGGACACCATCTGCAAGCCAAGACAGCAGATCAGGTATTCCACTAAGAAGAAAGGCCTTGGATAATTTTGTAACCACTTGTGGTGCAACTCCTGTGAAGAAGACACTTGTAACAGATTAGACTGACTGTTCAGAGAGAACAAGAAAGGACTATATACAAAAGACTAAAACAATTATGTCTGCAGTATTGAATGTCTTGGTACCTGGACAAACTTGGATACCTTCAATCTGACAATGCAGGGTGCTTCCAGGGATCAACATCAGTATGTGCTATGCCATACCTGTCCGCAAGAATTAGATGTGTAAGAATTGATTTTGCTGATCCACAAGGTGGAAAATCCATTTGTGATAGGAAGGAAGCCCATATTAAGTCTTACATAAGAAGATAAGTCAATGAGGGAAATGATGTCTGTTCTGCCATGGATTTTCAGAAAGGCATAAGGGAGTCCAAGATGAAAAAGGTTTCGGTTGTTGTTGCCCTTCCTCCCAGCAAAATTGAAAATAAGAAGGCTACCACCATACTTAAACTCCCAAAAATCACCAGCTTGAACAACTTTGCTCATCAGGATGGTGGAATGCGTGTCTGGCAGCAGTACAATATTGGCAAAGGCTGTTATATACCAGCTTAAGGGACAGGAGATGCATTGCCTCATCTAACAGTGCTAGATATTTATCTAAATGAATACAATCTAATGTCCAGCAGCCTGATGTTGATGTCCAGCAGTCCAATGTTGATGTCCAGCAGTCTAATGTTGATGTCCAGCACTCCAATGTTGATGTCCAGCAGTCCAGTGTTGATGTCCAACAGTCCAGTGTTGATGTCCAGCAGTCTAATGTTGATGTCAAGCAGTCCGATGTTGATGTCCAGCAGTTCGATGTTGATGTCCAGCAGTCCAATGTTGATGTCCAGCACTCCAGTGTTGATGTCTAGCAGTCCGATGTTGATGTCCAGCAGTCCAATGTTGATGTCCAGCAGTCTGATGTTGATGTCCAGCAGTCCAATGTTGATGTCCAGCAGTCCGATGTATATGTCCAGCAGTATAATGTTGATGTCCAGCAGTCCGATGTTGATGTCCAGCAGTCCAATGTTGATGTCCAGCAGTCCGATGTTGATGTCCAGCAGTCCAATGTTGATTTCCAGCAGTATAATGTTGATGTCAAGCAGTCCGATGTTGATGTCATGCAGTCCAATGTTGATGTCCAGCAGTCCAATGTTGATGTCCAGCACTCCGATGTTGATGTCCAGCAGTCCATTGTTGATGTCCAACAGTCCGATGTTGATGTCCAGCAGTCCAATGTTGATGTTCAGCAGTCCGATGTAGATGTCCAGCAGTCCAGTGTTGATGTCCAGCAGTCCGATGTTGATGTCATGCAGTCCAATGTTGATGTCCAGCAGCATAATGTTGCTGTCCAGCAGTCCAATGTTGATGTCCAGCAGTCCGATGTTGATGTCCAGCAGTCCAGTGTTGATGTCCAGCAGTCTAATGTTGCTGTCCAGCAGTCCGATGTTGCTGTCCAGCAGTCCAATGTTGCTGTCCAGCAGTCCGATGTTGATGTCCAGCAGTCCGATGTTGATGTCTAGCAGTCCGATGTTGATGTCCAGCAGTCCGATGTTGATGTCATGCAGTCCGATGTTGATGTCCAGCAGTCCGATGTTGATGTCCAACAGTCCGATGTTGATGTCCAGCAGTCCGATGTTGACGTCCAGCAGTCCGATGTTGATGTCCAGCAATCCGATGTTGACAGTCAAGAAGCAGAGACATTATCACTTGGAGACTAAATTATTTTGTTGTAATGAGTGTCCAAAAACGTTCAGCAAATATGGAAATCCTCTGCGCCATTTGGACATGGGATTTCATATGGTACAGCAACAAAGTATGTGTCTGTCTGACAAAGCCAAATTGAAATATGCCAAACAAATTGAGAAGGTTAATACGCTATCTGCTCAGATTGCCAATATTACCCCTGGTTCTCATCGAGGTACGCTTTTACAAGGCTGGGCATTCAAATCTAGAAGAGAAGTGAAAAAGATTCACCAAAGATCAAAAACAATTTTTAGATGAAAAGTTTGACAAAGGAGAAAAAACTGGCCAGAAATTTGACCCAGAAGAAGTCTCTCAGGAAATGCGACGAATTAAAACCAAATATGGGAAAAAACGTTTTTCCAAAGATGAGTTTCTCTCAGCCCAGCAGATCGCAAGTTACTTTAGCCGTCTTGTCACAAGAAAGAGGAAGTCTTACGATTGTTTATATACAGAGGAAGACCTGCAGGCTGAGATGACTGAAGCAAACTTTCTTGAGCTTAATACTATAGCTACCTAAGTCAGTCACAATGAATGCATGGTTTTCTCCAGTGTTTTGGTTAGTTTTACATGCACTTGAAAGTTGTAGGATTTTTCTTGTGTGTGAATATTTCATGCGAGTAGGTTCAATTAATGCATTATAATAAGTCAATTATTCAGGATTACCTCACTTGTACTTGAGCTTAGATAAGGGACATTTTTCGACTGGGGTCAACCTTGGTTACTCATTCTACTGTAAATTTACACGAGGAAATTAATGAAGGATTAACTCTGTTTAGCTGGCTAGAGTGTGTTCATAGTGAAATTGAAACTCATGAGTAATGCTAATTTGTTGACTTTAAAATTTTGTGATAAACGGTCATAGGTCATATACATAAGTGGGCTTATAAGAAGGATGATCTTCTTGGAGGGGGGTAATCTAGGAGTGTTTCAGATGGTCTGAAAAGAGAGTGCATCTTTGATGTGAGTGGCCTAATAAAAGGACCAGACTATTTTATGTTATGGAGGGTCTGTAAAATAAGTGTTTTACTTTATTTTATACCTTCGAAACACTGATAAAATTTGCAATTTTAATTTGCATTTGAGACACTGAAATATGTCATCACACGAAAGCCTGTCATCCTCTTAGGTAAAAATAAATAGAAACTGGATAATTATAACTGACTAATCTTTTGAAAATTTACGATAACTGTGGGTCTTATATATTTGTGCATGGTTCATCATGTTCATAATTCAATATTCTCATCGTCAATTATCAAGAAATCTAGTTTTATATATTATAAAAACAATTAATTATCCCCCGCTTTCAACGAAACAGGGGGTATTAATTTGGGTTTGTCCGTCTGTCCGTCTGTCTGTCTGTCACGCTTCGTTTCCGTGCAATAACTACAACAAATGTTAATCGACTTTCTTCAAAATTGGTTACAGGGTTAAATGCCTTAAAGGCTCGGCCAACTTTGATGACCACTTTCAGCGGACTTCATTTGGTGGAGTTATGGCCCCTTGAATAACGAAAAACATCAGTATCTTCCGTTTCTGTTCATTAACTCTAAATAGTATCCGATTGTCTTAAAACTTAGTAACAGGGTTCAACGCATTAAGGGCTCGGCCAAGTTTGACAACCACTTTAATCGGGCCTCCATTTGGCATATCTGCAATTTCCGCTTAATAACTCGAGGAAATATTAGATAAGGCTTTATTTTCTTTGAGTTTCAAGCTATACTTATTCCTCAACAGCAAGATACTTGCATGTTTAAACCTAACCTCAATAATGTTTACCTACAATATGTCCTGAAAGCGGGGGATAAGAATTCCACGAATTTGCTTGTTGAGTCTTATTCTAAATATAGAAAAGTGGAATTTGTTTCAATTTTTTTATTTTTGAAAAACAATCTCCGATATTTTTTCCATTGTCTTGGTAGTTTCTCTCTTTTTACATATATTAAGTTGAGTATCTAGCATATTAAAGCAGTAAAATATTTAGTTTTACATTAGATTTTAAAATTATATAAAAAAAACAAGATTAGATCAATCTTTTGAACTATTTCTTTTAAATGAGGGGGTATCTGTCTTCCTTCTCCCACCCCTTTTCTTCTTTCTCCCGCCCCTTTTCTAAGTTACTCTGTACGCCCCCCTCAAGTATAATGATATAATAAATTATTGATGATTGTATACAGTTCAATAAGTATTTTACATGAAGTCAAAATATGGAATACATTTGTTTGATTTTTGTCATTGATATTCAAGTGTCATTTTCCATTTCTATGATTGAATAAATGCATGAAATTCTGTCTTTTATCTTGATTGTTGATTCTTGGATTGCTATGATATTATGAAAAATACTTGGCAAGATGCAAAATTTTAAAAGCAGAAAACTTTCATACAAGTTTGGCAATAGGCAATTTTATTTAGAATTGAAAATTACTTTAACAATTCATGAAAAAGTCAACAATGACATAAAAAGCACACGAAAAAATCTGAAGAAAAAAAGAAACGTCCTTCCACTCAACCAACAAAAAATATAAATGAGGAAACACGAAAACAACAATGAAGCCAGTACACCATGTGGCAACAAAGTTTGGGGAGTATATACATGCAGGAATCGGCCTGTCTTTCTGTCCAGACCAACTCCCGAGTCCTTTGTCCGATTTACACAAAATTGTATACAATGACAGATCATGATGTGCACATTTCCCAGTCCATTGACCTTTCCCAGATTATGCTCCTTTTGACCTGTTTGGGGAAATGGATAAACAGGTGTGCAAGAACATGTTTATATACTATTTTAACGCACTGTGGGCCCAGTTTTTTGCACTTGCACAGACGCTAAAACTGGTTGTCCCAGGCATAGGGCAAGTGGATTTTTACACCCCTGCAAGGGACCAAATGGTTGCCAAGGAACCAGTTGGTTTCTATGGAAATCATATTATTCATTTAAAAAATATTCAAACTCTGAACTCAACACAATTGTAAAATGTCCATTTAAGTACAAGGATAACTGCATAAATTATCAACAGCCTATCGGTAGGAATTCCTTTTTCTGTATTTCAATGAAATCCAAAAATTAACGTTTTTTGTTAATTTTCCTTTTTTTTTGCGAATTTTCCTTTTGCCAGTCTTTTTTTTTTTTTCAAAAAGGGTGGTCTATACGAACATAATCATGTCACTATGTAGGATGTATCTGGTTGTAGATTAAATTAGCAGGTCTTTCAAAATTGCTGTTTTTCAACATCTGAAGTAAATACCAAAACATCACATTTTTATGTTGCCATAGCAACGGATTAGAGATATTGATATGACAATTAGTAAACAATTATAATGTTATAGCTTCTATTCTTTTAAAATTACAGGGTATTATCTCTCAAATCAATATATATTCCCTTTTTAAAGCTTTAAAGTTATGGAATATCACAGATTTTTTATGATAAATTAACCGTTTATATGGCAACAGTGATATTGCCGATATATATCCATGATAATGGTGCAATTTAAATTATCATTTGACAATATTTCTTACTAAAAAAAAAAAAAAAAAAAAAAAAAAAAATTTTGGTTTCCGATGTAATGCTCAATATCTCCTGACTTCCACTGGTATAAATGGAACTCTTCAGAGTGGAGGGAGTTAAAACTACTGTCAAGATTTATTTACAGGTAGACCTAGCAGACACGTGGAGTGCAGCAAATACAGGTATCTTGCATTACTACATGCACATGTAAACAAACACCAAATATGACATCGTTATGTTTAAATACACCAATCTAACACGTTTTGGAAGAGCATGCCTTTTGACATTAGATAGCACAGAAATCAGTAAAACCAGGCGATGTGGCGGTGAGTGTTAGTTTAAACATATTTTTATTGCCTTGAAAATGACAAAAAGGATTGGGCACAAGTTCTTACAACTTAATTAAGCCCTCTCCTAACTTAAATACATCCAAGCTGTCTTAACATGTACATTTCATTTTTTTTTAATTTTTTTTTTTAATTTAAGTTGAATTAACAAAATAGGTTGTTCACGACTGTTTCTCTGTACTCCGACCTACTCATAGAGAATTAATCGAGGTTTTCACACAGATAAAGAAAATTTAATTCTTCAAACATGATGTAATTGTTGTAATTAAGACTACTTACTAGAAGCGGTTTATATCCTTAATGTACTTGCATACATAGGTAAAGGTTTCACTGTTTTGTTCAAAAGTGAGATCATGATTACGCCAGAGAAGTGTGTTTAAGTCTGTTAGGAGGATCTCTGGAAGATTTAAGTTCCTAAGATTTCTTACCAGATGATTTCTTAAAGTTGAGTAATTTGGACATGTATAGAAATAGTGATGTGCATTTTCTACTTCCCCACATAAACATAAAAGGTTATCACTGAGGTTAACTCTATAAACGTCATATTGATTTTTGGAATAGAAACAACATCATGTTTGAAACAGTTTTTAAATGCAACAAGAGAATGGGTTGACTTTATACAGGAGTTGAGGGAATTCCATTGTGTTACAGATGATGGTATGAATGATTTTCTAAAAAGTTCTGTCCTACATCGTGGGATAGTGAAATCGTCTTGGTTACGAGTAGCATATGTTGATGTTTCAGAACGGAGACTAGGAAGGATTTCTACCAGATAATTTGGTGTCATATTGTTTTTTATTTTGAAAAGAGTTCATAGCTTAATATGTTTACGACGTTCGGATAAGAGTTCCCATCCCGTCTCAAAGTAAAGCGATTCTCTTGATGCATATACAGGTAGGCCGGTAACTACTCGAGCTGCAAGTAACTGAACTCTTTCAAGTTTTTCAGAGTCTTGTTGAGAACACCCATCCCAGACTACCGATGCGTACTCCAATAAGGGACGAATATAGGTTTTATAAAGAACAGATAAAGAATATCTAGACCCTGAATATTTAAGTTTTTTGAGTAATACTAGTCTTTTGTATGCTGACTTGGCAATACAATCAATATGGTATGACCATCTGCCATCACTGGAAAAATTAAGACCTAGATGTTTATGATGTTGAACGAATGGTAAAGTAATGTTTTGAAATACAATATCAGCTAGTAATGTAGTATTTCGTCTTTTTGAAATAAAAGTCATATTTGTTTTTCCTGCATTGAATTTCGTTAACCATTTCTTTGACCAATTTTCCAAAATAGATAGATCATGATTTATACAAGTTTCCATCTCTCCGGTGGTTGCAGATGATTTACCTAAGGATGTGTCATCAGCGAATAATCTGCTTATACTTATCATATTTTCAGCAATATCATTTACATATATAAGAAATAAGAGAGGACCCAGTACTGACCCCTGGGTCACTCCTGCTGATAGGTTAAGTGAGTTTGATTGACAAGATCTATAAACAACTCCTTGTTTTCTATCTAATAAGTAACTTTAACCAATTCAAAATATTACCTGGTACACCATATTTTTCTAATTTGTACAATAATCCCTTATGCCATACTCTATCAAAAGGTTTGGATAGATCTGTATCATCACAAAAGACTATAAAACAGTCGTGTTGGTTGTCCAGAGCAGAGACAATACTATGGTAGATTTCCAAAAGTTTGAATACAGTGGAGTGGCCTGGTAAGAACCCTGATTGATATTTGTAAAATAAATTATTGGTGTGAAAGAAGTTATAAATATTCTTAAAAACTAAACGTTCCAACACCTACTGATACAACTTAGCAGAGATATTGGTCTATAGTTTGAAACCATACTGCTAATTTCCACGTACTATGGAAGCAGTCTTCTGAAAGAGATCTGTTAAAGAGGATACACAAAGGTTTACAGACAGAGGAAGCTGTATATTTTAGCATCCTATTATTAATTGAGTCTGGACCAACAGCTGAGTGTTACCACAGGAGTCTGACGTTTAATCAATATAAGTCCAATAAAAATAAATTGCAAGCTGAGGTGAATAATGGCTTTAAATTTCAGCTTATGTGGTGATTTGAGGGTAAAATAATGTCACAACATCCACACGGGCGTAGAATCTTTTTACTTTTACTGTTAGCCTGAGTTTCCTCTGGGCCTGACACTACTCCAACAGTGATAGAGGTTTACACGCCAAGATACTTTTGACGGGCGCCGTGTAACAGTCAGTAAAATCTCATCCGATAGAAAAAAAAGGCTGACCAGCGGCCTCTTATGTTATAGGAGTAGTCCTGACACCATACTTTTGTGTTGGGGCCAAAGGAAACTCGGACTGTTTAACTGTCAGACAATCATTCCTACCTCCTCTCAATAGGAACCCAAAATCTGTAGTTTTCCTACCTTATCGACCATTTTTATGTTTCTTACACTTAAGATACAGAAGCTGTATTTAAAGGCAAGCATTATGAACAGGTAACATCTGATTTTTGGAACTTGTTTTCGACTACACTATATAATCAACTGACAAAGAAGGAATTAAGTTTCAAAATCATTTCCTATCCAGATTGAGATAATATACATGTACTGATTATAAACACTAATTCATTTACAAATTGTGTGCAAACATGTGATTAAGTCATTAGTGTTAATTGTGCATAATAATTAAAAGGTAAGTTGCTTGTGTTCAACATAATACAAGACGATTAACAACAAAGAAGACACACTAAAACTACAACATGACCTTGACGCAGCAGCAAGGACAATGGGAGATGGACTGGCTAATGAAATTTCACCCCGACAAACGCAACATACTTAATATTACACCGAATTGCAACAAAATACCATGACTACAAACTCCACAACCACACTTTACACCAAGTAGACTCCAGCAAATACTTAGACTTAACATTACAAAATAACCTACGATGGGACAAACATATTAACAACATCACAGCCAATGCCAATAGGTCCCTAGTTTTTCTAAAGCACAACTTAAAAATAAACTCACCACATTTAAAAGAGCACACATACAAAGCACTTAGTCAGGCCAAAACTTGAAAACTGCTCTTCCATTTGGGATCCACACAACACAAACCAAATTAAACAAATAGAAAAAACACAACGAAGAGCAGCACGCTACGTAAACAACAGATACCATAACACTAGCTCCGTAACAGATATAATCCACACACTACAATGGCCAACACTACAAACACGGCGCTGTCACACAAGGATGATCCTTTTTCACAAAATTGTACACCATATCGTAGCCATAAACCCAACATATATACTCACACTCGCAGACCCTCGAACCAGACATGCACACCCTCAAGAAATCATAATTTGTCTTCTGTTGATGTTGCAGACTGGAGAATGGCAACAGACCTTGCTAGCGTGAAGAAAGTGTGGAGAGCTGCTGATGCAGTGTGTTTTGATGTGGATTCCACAGTGATGAAGGATGAAGCTCTTGATGAGCTGGCAAAATTTTGTGGAGTTGGAAAGGAGGTTCAAGAATGGTACGTATACTGTGGTCAAAGTAGGCAAAAACAGACTAGCTGTTCCTATGCTTATGGAAATGGATGTAAAATGAACATATATTTTGTGTTTTTTAAAAATATCTTGTAGGAATGTAATATGTGTCTAAACAGATTTGCATTTCCCACAGGCAATTTTCTTTTCTATGAAATGTTATTGTGAATGGCATTTGCTAGTATCATCTTGTTCATCTATGTAAACCTTGCTGTTAAGATATGGTACTTTGAACTATAAAATTAAATGCATTATTCTTGTCATATTAGCTAATTGATTAAGTACCATGTCTGCATTGTAGCTAGGTCAAGCCATTTTAAGACACTTTACAATAAATGGATACCAAAGTCATAAAGCCAATTTATACAATCAATACAATTAATATGTGGCTATAACTACTGGTCCTATGCCACCTAACTAACACCTCCCATGTGTGTGTGCCAGTGTGCTGATGTGTTTGCTCAACTTCAAGGCTTATTAATGTTATGTTTTGGAGTATACCCATGTGCTTCCAACTGCTTCTTTCCATATTTACTTCCTCACTTGAATGTTTACAACACATGTTTGAAATCCAAGAGTTATGCTCTCACTACATGTTTTATCTGTAGGAAATATTGTATATCAATTTCTTTGCAGGGCTGTTGTCTCCACAACACCACTGTCATTCCTGAAGCATAATCCAGTATAGCAGACCAGTTACATCATGCATAGCAACTTGATGCTAATCAAAATGACACGTTTATTAAAACACGTTAAAATACCCTGACAATTGTTTATACTTTTGTAACATTTTTATTACTGTTACCAGGTTAGGCACCACATTTTTAACTTTATACCTGCCTTTTTGTATTTAAATTTGTTCTGATGACGACATGCTTCATGTGTCAAAACTAGTCAACGTAAACTTGGATTGAAGCCGTTTTACCCAGCATGACATTGTCATGGTCATCTTTTCCTATTGATTACTCTTCTATTCATGGCTGGACTCGTGTAGTCCTTGTGAAATCTGTCTGCTGGGTAACACAGAACTTCGCTGAACTCTTTGCATGGATGTT